>NW_012150174.1:9021374-9022800 GCF_000956105.1 Propithecus coquereli
TTAAGTTGTCCAGCTAATTTCTTTCTATTTTTAGTAGAGACGGGGTCTCGTTCTTGCTCAGGCTGGTCTCAAACTCCTGAGCTCAAACTGTCCACCCGCTTCGGCGTCCCAGAGTGCTAGGATTACAGGCATGAGTCACTGCACCCAGCCAACAGGTAAGTTTTTATCCTTCAATCCCGCTTCCATGCTCCCTGCTTCTTAGTTTCCAATATCTTTTGTTTCTTTTTGTGCCCACGTGCACCCAACATTTAGGTCCCACTTATTAGTGAGAACATGTGGTGTTTCTCTTTTCATTCCTGAGATACTTCCCTTACAATAATGGTCTCCAATTCCATCCAAGTTGTTGCAAATGACATTATTTCATTCTTTTTCACAGCTGAGTAGTACTCCATAGTATGTATGTACACCACATTTTCTTTATCCACTCATGTATTGATGGGCACTTAGGTTGATTCCATATATCTTCAATTATGAATTGTGCTGCCATAAACATTTGAGTACATGTGTCTTTTTGATAAAATGATTTATTTTCCTTTGAGTAGATACCCAGTAGTGGGATTGCCAGGTTGAATGGTAGGTCTATTTTTAGCTCTTTGAGGAATCTCCATACCATTTTCTAATTTGAAGTCCCACCAACAGTATATAATCATACCTCTTTCTCTGCATCCTCGCCAGCATCTGTTGTTTTTTGACTTTTTAGTAGCCATTCTGATAGGGGTAAGGTGATATCTCATTGCGGTTTTAATTTACATGTCCCTGATGATTAGTGATACTGAACATTTTTTCATACATCTTTTGGCCATTTGTCTATCTTTTGAAAAAATTTTGTTCATATCTTTTGCCCTGTTCAACATAGTACTGGAAATCCTAGCCAGACCAATCAGAAATCCTAGCCAGACCAATCAGGCAAGAGAAATAAATGCATCAAAATCGGGAAAGAGTAGGTCATACTACTCCTGTTTACTAGCAATATTATCTCATACCTAGAAAACCCTAGAGACTCCACCAAAAGACTCCTAGAATTGATAAATTCAGCAAAGTCTCGGGTTACAAAATCAATGTGCAAATAAGTAGCATTTTTATATACTAATAACAGTCAAGCTGAGAGTCAAATCAAGGACTCAATACCATTTACAATAGCTATAAAGAAAATAAAATACTTAGGAATATACTTAACCAGGGAGGTGAAAGATCAAGGAAAACTACGAAATACTGATAAAAGAAATCGTAGATGACACAAACAAATGAAAAAACATCCCATGCTCATGGATTGGTAGAACCAACATTGTTAAAAATGTCCATTCTGTCTAAAACAATTTATAGATTCAATGCAATTCCCATTAAAATACCCACATCTTATTTCACAGATCTAGAAAAAATAATCCTTAGCTTCATTTGGAACCTAAAAAGAGCCCAAGTAGCCAAA
>NW_012150174.1:9025190-9038181 GCF_000956105.1 Propithecus coquereli
TTATGCCAGTAGGAAGCAGACTGCAAAAGCTGTGCTACCTCCAAGGAGGACATACTCCTTAACATCCACTTCAAATGTGGCCAAGAAAGATTATATACAATGAGTGGCCACAGAGAGCAGTGGACATGGGAGTTTCTCCCAGGAAGTGGAATCAGAATCTAATCAAGGGTAGGTGACCTGGGAGGCAGAATTTCTAAAAAGGCCCTCCCGAAATGTCCCACTCCAATCTTTGGAGCCTTTGAATATGAGCTATCACTACTGTTACTATGTTGCATACGTGGTATGGTTGACCTTGAGATAGGGAGATTATCCAGCTAGACCCAAGGAAATCTCATGAGCCCTTAAAAGCAGAGCACTTTCTCTGGCTAATGGTAGTTGTGGAAGGCAAAGAGATTAGAAGTATGAGAAGGACTCTGTGTGTCATTGCTGCTTTGAAAATGGAGGGGCCCTTAGGAGCAGAGAATGGACCCCAGCTGACAGCCACAGACCTCATTCCTACAATCTCAAAGAAATGAATTCTGCCCACAACCTGAATGAGCTTGGAAGTGGATTCTAAGTAAGATCCCAGCCCAGCGAGCACCTTGATCTCAGTCTTGTGAGACCTAGATGAGCCCACCTGAACCTCTGACATAGAGAAACTGTGAGATAATAAATAGTATTATTTTAAGATGATAAGTCTGTGGTAATTTGTTTTTGTCTGTTTGTTTTTTAGCTGTTGACAAAATTCTTTATTGCTAAACAGGATATATTTTCAAATTGTAACACAATATTTATAGATAATGAAATATAAAAGGTTACTTATGTGATTAAGTAACATTTACAAAACACTGTCTTGAGAATTATAGTTTGATGAGATTTTTTTTTCATTTCAAAGTATTACAGGAGTACAAATATTTTTGCTTACATGAATTGCTTTTATAATGCTTGAGACATGACTGTAAGTGTGTCCATCACCCTGTGGTAATTTCTTAATGGCAATAGAAAACTGATATAATGGCCTTTATAATGTCCCTTCATTGATATTCCAGAAACACCATGGCTGGTGATTGTTGTTCTCCCCATTCTTCCCCTTTACACATGTGAGTTTTTGTTAAGGTCATCCAGGTCCTGCTCCACCATGGTATTTGGGGAGTAGTATATAACCTTTTTGGTTCACAGATCACCACACCACAAAGTGCCACAGCTGGACCCGATAGGGAAGACGGAGCATAACTCGGAGATCATGGACTTTGAGCTGAATGGGACCTAGGATCATCTCCCTTGAGAACAGAGTACTGTATTCTACATGTGAGGAATAGTGAACCCTGTTTTGGGTGATCAGAAAGGCACACTGTGGCAGGGACTCCTACGTGTTCACCAAATCCTTTTTCCTTTTACTCCTGGGCACAAAGCTGGATTACAACTCCTTTGCAGTTGGTGCAGTTAGATGGGAACATGCGACAAAGTTCTGAAAGAATATTGGTGAAAGCGATATAGCTGCTTCCCAGGCCTGGGCCCTAAAACAATCTCCAGCATGATCCTCTGAACTCTCTTTCCTTGGTTGCTGCGTCGACGTGAAGATCTTGGGGAAAACTTACCTACACAGGGACTGACGGAAGGAGTCTCAGCCTACGAATAACTGTGTGGCAGAATCCCTCCAACACACACACCCCATCGTCACCACCATCACCACCACCACCCATCAGCCATTGGATTGTGACATGAGAGAAATAAACTTTTAATTTGTTAAGCCATTGAGATTTGGAGTTGTTTGGTATAGTAGTTAAACTACACTGACGAATACATTTGCCTATATATATATTTTTAGATAACTAATCCCTAGAATATCAAGTACCATAGAATTATATCGCCATGTTATTTTTAACTTCATATAATTCAACTCCCTTCTTTGACAGATGATAAAACTGAGGCCCAGAGAAATTAACTGACTTGCTCAAAGTCACACAGATAATTAGTGTTAGAACTGAAACTAAAATTTAGATATTACCCCCAGTCTGGTACTCTGAAAGGTACTGGATTTCCTTCCCTCATGACACATTTCAAAATTTCTACTCCATTTAAATTTGTATTTGCATATATCAGATTAAACATAACTTTCAATTTTGTTTTCCATATTCAGGGAACAAGAAAACTGGCCTGAATATTCCAGGCTTCCTGCTCTCTTTTGAACCTTGATTGTTCTCTTCATTTTCATTTTTCAAATTTCTCTTCTAATTCTACAACTTTATTCTTTAATTACTGGTTCTGATTGATTGCAGCACAAGCTGTCTTTTCAGAAGTGGACAGAACTGCTGATTCTTTTTCCATATCCTGAACATTGTTTCTCAAAATGGTCAAGAGAGATTATCTGGCAATATTTTCTTTATGGTTCTCCACTTTGGGTTTTAACCCTTGGCAACAAACTTTTCGGAAACTTATCTTGGGGGAGACTAGAAGCTGAGACTGGGCATATTCACACTTGACAAGAGAAGCAGCAAGTTCCAATCAAGAATTTTCAATCACATCCCAATGATCACTTAACTTCTCTCAATAGGGGCTTTCAAAAAAATAAGATTTCCTCTTCCAGAAACTCATTATTAAGCACCAATATAATCAGACAGATTCCCTTTATCCAATAGATCCCTCTCTAGCAATTTGTTTCTGAAATTTAGGTACTCTTCTCGTTTCTTATAAGCTATTTCTCCTATCCAAAGCTGTGCCCTCTGCGATTCACTTTTTTCCCCTTCCTGTCTTTCTTCTTTCTTTCTTTTTGTAATAATTTAACAAATGCTTGAGAGCCAGCTCTCTTTTGGGCATGGTGCTAGGCTTTAAGGATAATTATGAAGAGGACATGATTCCTGCCTCTCTGTCTACTGGTACTATGATAATAGAGTCACAAATATTTCTGAGATACTAGGAGCCTAGGGCTGTGCTCACCCAAGTAATGAGATCTGTACTGGGGATATTTAAGGGCTATTTTCCTGGTCTCTTAGAAGTTTTCTGTTTTGTGCTGAGAAGATTCTCTTTTTGTTATTGGTGTTTTCCACACAGCTATCTAATTTGATGATCAATCCTACTTATATAAAAAAAGGACTAGTTATCCATATACCAATCCTATAAAAGATATTCGTTTTGGAGAAAACTTATAAGATTTTGCTCATAAGCCAGAACTCCATAATTACCATGCAGGACAAACCACTGAAAATCCATCTGGGAAAACATAGATTGTACTCTGCACAGCACAGATATACCTCACATTCATCAAATGAGAAAGGTGGAGTCTAAATTTCAATTTTGGTCTACCAGAATATTAGAGAAGTTATTAAAGAGAAAGTTATTATATAAAGAAACTCTGCAGTGATTACTATTGTAAAGTCAAAAATCCCTTCGTAAAGTGTAAAATGACTAATTTTGTGTATCCCCCCCCAGTTGTGATTTGTAAATATGAATTTTTATACATGCCTGGTTTCTGTAGTGGTGTGGAGATTTCAAATGTCTAAAAGAAGACCCCAAGGAAGGCATGAGGTGCTGGACTTGGTATTTAAATGGGCATTTACTCTTATGAGCTTCAGCATCATACCCCACAGATCACAAGGCAGCTGGGAGGGGAAAAAAAGAAAAAAATCACTGATTGGGGGAGGAAAAGAAGCACAGCCTATGCTCAAAATCCTTTAGGGACAGAGACATTTCTAGGACTATGAGGGCTGTCCGAAAAGTATCCAGCCATTGTTAGTATAATGAGAATGGTTACATGGCCGGATACTTTCCGGACAGCCCTCATGTATAATGAATGAGCTCCACCGGCAATAACAATGAATGATGTGAGAACTGAGCTGGTGGGGGAGAGGGAGTGGCGGGGAATATGGGAATTGGGAAAACCTTCAACAGTTCACACTGTGCTATCTGCCTTCCTCATTTGTGTGCTTTCTGAGTCAGCATTAGCTAAATTTTCCAGAAAGCCATCCACAAAGTACAGCCTGGGCGTTCAAGGGACGTCATTCATTTCCCCCAGTGACCTTGACAAGTCAGAAGCTTGAAAGCAGGGAAATCCGGATGTCTCAGTTGTGAAGTGGAGCAGTGTGAGCCTCAACAGATTTCCAGAACTCTCCATCCAGACCAGAGATTGAGCATCTGCCTCTCATACTGCCAGTGGCCATCTGGGGTGCCTCCCTGGCTCTAAGGGGTTAGCACAATGGCCAAGGGCTTCAGCCTGGTGTTGCTTCTTGCTTCCATCTGGACCACGAGGCTCCTGGTCCAAGGCTCTCTCCGTGTAAAAGGTAGGTTTCTCACCACATTTCCAAACTGGTAAGGCAAGGCAAGATCTTGCAAACTATCCTAAGCCTACTAACCTCTCGACTATGAATTACTACTGGGAATGAGTGTGACCCTCAATGTCAACAGCAGGTCTAATTAATAGTATTGCTGTACCAGAAATGTTTTCAACATATCGTCAACTTCACCACAATGATTTACATTTTCCTTTAGGTCATCTGGACTTTTATTTTTGATTATGGAATATTTTTAATGAGAATATCTTGAAATAAAATATTGAAGAGAAATAATTTGTTTTTAAAAGGGTTTCATTGAAGAACAAAACCATGATTGTAAAAAATTTAAAGCAATCACTAAGCCTGGGAATAATGGGTAACTTTCACTAAATGTTGGCCTACTTTTTTTGTTTTGGGGAGTGTCAGCATAATTATTTTAATTTCAATTTTACTGTACTATAAATGGAATGCAACATTTTTAATATGCAATAAATACCAAATTAACTGAAAAAAAATCTGTGAAACTATAAGTTTGAAAATTAAGCCATCAGCTCCCTACCAAAAGAATGACTTAAAGTGTTTTCTGGGCTTTTGAGATGCCTAAATGGAAACCTAATTCTGCACTGTAGACAAAAAATTGTAACCACAAATCACTCACTGCAGCTCTGGGCAAATGAAAATCTCAGCACTTTAAAAAGAAAATTGTATGTTCCTATGCTGGAATATGCCCTGAGATATAAAATATGTTGGAAACAGATATCCAGACTTGATTCATATATTGTTGTATTTAATTTTATAAGGGAGGTTAGAGTTATATGACTGAGTTTTTTAAATACCAGAACTGTTACTTTAAATAAGTTTGATCCTCTTTGAAACCCTCTGGGGAGACTATTTACTTTTCCCCACAATGCTGCCATTATTTAAACTATTTTGGAAACTGTTCTTTGACAATGACTCCATCACACTCTTTGGACCATCCTCAAAAATGGCAAAAATTTCCTAAGGAAATTAAAATTTTGGAAACAGCCAAAAGTTATCATAACCATGATTGTGGAATAAGGTGGCTGATGAAGGTGAGTGAACGGAAATGGGAACTATTTTTGAGAGCAAATTATATAGAGATCCAAAGTTAGGTATATAAATATGATTTCATTTAATCCTCTCAAGGAGACATTTTATAGATGAAGAAACAGGCTCAGTGAGGCCAAGTGACTTGCCCAATGTCATGCAGTCAGGAAATTATAAAATTTAGATTTAAATTCAGCTCTGATTCCTAAGCATATAGTATTATCTGATATTACATACATATATCTGATTCGTAAGTATATACTATTTCTACTATGTTTGCCATTTCCTAAGACATCTTAAGAAAGTACCCCTTGGATTCCAGCTTCCTCGTTTTATCCCTAAATGAAATAGGAAAGCATAAGATGACTAATATTTGTTGACTTCCTACTGGACCCAGCCTCTACTAGGTACAAGTTATCTAATTTAATTCTGAAAAAAATCGTGTGAAGAAGATATAGCCATCCCCATTTTTCAGATGAGAATGTGGACTTGCCCGACATCCCAACAGCCAGTTAATGATAGAAAAAAAGCTAGGCCTATTCACCAAGAATAAGTCTATCATTACTCTCATAATATTTAGAGTAAAAATGAAGTATGATGAGAGAGTAGCAAGACTACTTCATAGTGTCATAAATAAACCTTCTCAATTCCCAAAGCAGCAGCCATAAGAGATCTGAGCAATAGAAAGGTCTTACAATAAAGGAGCCATGTTCCAGGATAAATGGTGTGTTCAGAGAGTTCAGCCTAGTTTTGTGTGTGTGTGTGTTCAGTCCCCTGTAACACAGTGGAAGGCAGAACAGTGTCATAGTCAAGGAACCGGGGTTCACAGCCAAGTGCAGTGGCACACATCTATAGTTCCAGCTACCTGGGAGGCTGAGGCAGGAGCATCGCTTGAGCTCAGGAGTTTAAGACCAGCCTGGGCAACACAGTGAGACCCGGTCTCTTAAAAAAAAAAAAGGAAAATAAAAACCTGGGGTTTTAGAGTCAGGCATAATTTGGTTTGTGTCCCCAATCTGCCACCTAGTTGCTCTGTGTCCTTGGGCTTGGGAAAGTTACTGAATCTTCCTGAGCCTCAGTTTTCTCGTAAAAGAAGATTTGGCATAGGATAACATCAACAGATGATAAGTGTTGAAATTACAAGTGATATTAATATCAATATCAATATTTCTATAGGTATTAGTGTCAGTACCTATGGTCGGTCATAAGAGGCTGCTCTGTCACCCCAATTGCAAACACTAATATTGGGGTGCTGACTCTGGTCTCTCTTGGTGAGACCAGGGTCTGGAAGAAAACATCGCCATCCACAAATAGCATCCATTATGCACATATCCCTTTCCCCAGCCTCTGTTCCAGAACACAACAAGGTCACATGGAGGACTCGTAGAAATGCTCCCTCAGTATTTGCAAAAAGAAACTTCTTTTAAATACCAACCTAGAAAGTGGTCAAAGCATTTGACTGGGCGGCCAATACTCAGCCCTGTGTATAAGCAATTCCTTGGGAGATTTAAATATCCTTTATGGACTTTCATGCATGAAGCTCAGTAGGAATAATGTACTGAAATACAATGCAACTTGGCAATTTCATATAAGTCCACAAATCCCAGAGCCTAGAGGAAAAGGGTCAAAAGAACTCCCAAACCCGTTAGATTGTGAGTAGAAATATTATTTACATCTTACATGTTCCACTGCCTCAGCTTCCCCAGGGAAATCGGTCATTCGCAGACTAAAACTAAAATGCTTTAAAGATAAGAATGATACTATGTTATCTATGATTTATTGAGCACCTACTATGTGTGGCAGGCACTATGCTAAGCATTTTTATTAGAATTTACTCATTTAGTTTCATCACACTGTATAGTAGATATTGTTACCCTCTTCATTTTATAAATAAGGAAACTGAGGCTCAAACAGATGAAGTATCTAGCCTAAAGTCACAGAGCTAGCAAAGGACAGAAGCCCAGGTCTGACTCTACTTCCTTTATTTACTTTTCCTGCTGTCTAAGTTCTACTGCCCAGCTCCTCCAGGAACTTCTGGGTAAGCCTGCCCCCCAATGGTCAGGGAAGACTAGAACTAAGAGCACTCACATTCTGTTATAACAAGTACATTTTCAGCCCATCTCAGAAATAGCAATGTCCCCAAACCACATTGCTTTGGAGTATTATTAACTATTCTATTAACCAGAGTCCTGAATTCTATCTTCCTCAAAGTGGCAGATGCTTCATTTTACAGACTCCAAAAAGGTTTGCAACAACTGCATCATCTAGTCTCCAACCCAGGAACTGGTAGCCGAAGCCCCACCCATGAGGAACAAGGCACCTAAATGCAGAGGGATAGGATGGACTTCTAGGGAGTGAGATTTACAGCTTGGACCAGAGCAAGCATCCATCTAACCTAGCAGGCTGTCCTTGTGCGATATATGTGGACTGTGTCCTGTTTTTTCTAAACCCCAATCCCAGCCAGACAGACCTCATTGCTGCACCAAGATGATAATGATCTGCTAGGAAGGAGAGCCTGAGTGCTGGGAACAAGGACAGCAGCAAACTGAGGACCCATGTGATTCCTTTGCAGATCTTTCCATCTCGCTGCCATGCAGAATTATGGGGATCACCCTTGTGAACAAAAAGGTAGGCCAGCAGCTGAATTTCACAGAAGCCAAGGAGGCCTGCCGGCTGCTGGGAATGACTTTGGCCAGCAGAGCCCAGGTCGAAGAGGCACTGAAGGCTGGCTTTGAGACTTGCAGGTGAGAAAGAGCTGGATTCACTATCACTGCTGGAGCTCTTTTGGCTCTGTGTTCTTGTTCAGCAGTAGAGACGATGCCTTCTAATCATTTGTCTGTTCAACCATCGATTATTCTCTTACAGCTATGGATGGGTCGAAGACAGATTCTCAGTCATCCCTCGGATTCTCCCGAACCCCAAGTGTGGGAAGAATGGGATAGGCGTCCTAATTTGGAGAGCTACAGTTAGCCAAAGGTTTGGGGCCTATTGTCACAACTCATCTGGTAAGTTAGATCTGCAGCCTTTCCACGTGGCATGTTTTCTCTGGGTATCTCCAGCTCTGTGACCAGTCTGGGAAGAGTAACCCAGAGCCGCAGCAGAAGCGATCATGGCGATGGTCATCTGATTCTCCCAAGACTGTCTCTCCAACTGGGCTAGAGGTGGCAACGTGCCACTCAGGGGGAAAAGTTAGGAAAAATACGACTGAATGGCATCCCAGGGAGAGGGCACAAGGAGGGGGCATTCAAGAGGCTTAATTACTACCACCACTACCCGAATCCTACAAGATAATCAGGAAGAAGGGAAGAAAACAAATGTGCAAATGTAAATAATGCATCCGCTATGGACAAAGCGATGTACAGTTGTCCCCCGGTATCTGTGGGCTATTGGTTCCAGGGTGCCCTCAGATACCAAAATCCGAGGCTACTCAGGCCCCTGATATAAAATGGTGTCATATTTGTATATAACCTATGTATATCCTCCTGTATACTTTAAATTGTCTCTAGATTATTTATAATACATAATACAATGTAAATGGTTGCTATACTGTATTATTTGTTTACAGTATTTTTTTTCAAATATTTTCAATCTGCGGTTGGTTGAATCCGTTTATGTGAAACCCCCAGATATAGAGGGACGACTGTACTAGGTTATCTCACTGAATATGACAACTTCCCCGTGAGGAGTGCTTTACTAGCCCCATTTTGCAGATAAAGAGACTTAGAGGACATAAGTACATTTGCCTAAGGTCTCATTACTGTAAAGGTTCAAACTCAGGTCTAACCCTGAAACCATGCTCTTTCCATGGTCCCATGTTCCTCTTTAGGAGAGGAAATTCACATGCTACCTTTGACATTTTTAAGAACAAGACCCAAACTCCATTTTATGAAGGAAGAGATCGAAGCCTAGAGAGTAGGACTAATTTACTCATGGCCATGCAATCATCTCATTAACCTTGCTTAGAGAGCCCGGCTGCCTTAGTCCAAGTGCTTAACTAAGTAATTGCTCAGAAAATTTTTCTCTTCCTAAATACTCACTTGTTCTCAGTTTGTCTGAGAACCCTGTCTGATTTATTACTCTTCACACATACTCGTATATCTGACCTTCTAAAGTTTAGGCAGCTGAGCAGTCATACAGAGGATAGATTTCAAAATCCTTCTCTAAGATCCAAGAGACAAATGTGCACCAGCCAACATTGGCACAGACTGTCCCGGGAAGGCAATATAGGATCCCAGCAGTTCTCTGAACCAGAGGGCTTCAGCATAGAAAAGGCCCTTAGAGATAACTTTGCCCAATTCTCCCACTTCATGGATGAAACAATTATAGTTTAGAATGGGAGGTTAGCTTGTTCAGTCCTACAGTCAGCTAGTGGCAGAGTCAAGGCTGGAACACAGGGCTTCTTCCAACATTTTTTCACCATTCCCTTTCCTTCTCTGCCTCTTTGTCCTGTCATCTTTGGCTGGGGAATTGGTGATTTACATGCCTGCTATTCTCACAGCTAGCCCGTGCCTGTCAAGTGGCCTTGCCTTTTATCTGCCTAGCCTTCCTGCCAGCTGTCACTGTGATGCTATGATACCCAGCCCTCTGGACTAAACAAAAAAGGCCAGGGGAGAGGGCTTGGATTTGTCTATTTCCTCGTGGTTTCATTTAACGTGTACTCCCATCATCTGTATTGCCTGTATACCGAAAGTGAGGTCTAAAGGCTTAATTAGTCTCATGTTCAATGTTTTTGGCAAAAATACTTCATAGATGATATTGTGCACTTTGGATCATGTCACAACAGAAGGCACTTAATGTAACTATGTCTCACTCTTAGTTATGCTAACTTTGATTATTTGATTAAGGTGGTGACTGCCAGATCTCTCTAATGAAACTATAACAATATATCTTCCCCTTTGAAATTAGTAGGGTAATCTATAATGTGATATTTTCACATCATGCAGATATCCTGACCCCCAATAAACTATTACCTATCATTTAATCAGCCACTGATAACCCTTACTGGAATCAGTTAATATATGGGGGACTGAAAAACAGTGATTTTTCTAAATCTGTCCTTCCTTCTACATTTACTAGTTGGTATCTTTGGTGAAGAATCTCCTTCTCTCTCTCTGTGTCTCTCTCACTCACACACACACACACACACACACACACACACACACACTCACTCACCTTTTCCCTCCCCCTTACGTTACCATGGGCACATGCATATTATTTATTCAATGTGTTCAATATGTTACAATCAATTTTACAATTATTATTCTTTTATTATTTTGGATGCTTAAATTGTCCTCAATCTGGCAAATGAGAGCCCATTCTAGTTGACTTTTATGTCCTTTATCTCATTAGTTTTTGGGTAATTCCTTGTTTCCTGGCACAATAACATGTCCTAGACTTTGTACTTTCTCTGCCCCGGATGTGGAATCAGCATTTTATTTCTCCGAGGAGTGTCCTGGTTCTTTTTAATGGGAAATGTTAATTAGAAACCAAGATTTGGATGCAAGTTGTTCCCTTTACTACTGGAGTTTTCATCGCTTCTCAGTCCTTTTCAGTAGACAGCTAATAAATTATATATATGTGTATATATATGAACTTATATTGATTTTCCAACTCAAATTTAACAATTGAAGTTTTTTATTAGGTGCTTTGTTTTATATTAGTATCTCTTCTCTTATATTGAAATCTTAGTTCCTAATAAATAATAACATATTTTCTTATCCTACAACAGTTTCAAAATTACAAAACCAACATTACTAGGAATAATAAACCTACTGAGTAAAATTTAAGATTTCTTTCCATATCTTTTAGTCCTTAGAAGATATCCTAAGTACAGTCAAAGAATTGGGTGCAAAAGTGACTTTAAAAAATCTGCTACTCTATATGGTCATATTACCATTTTGAAATAAATTAGGTTTATTTGCTTCTATTTGTGATCAATTTTAGGGTTTGACTTTTGTCCTATTTTTATTTTTTTGAATAGATAAAAAAAGGTACATGGCTCCATCGTCCAAAGTATACTTTCTTCAAAGTATATTCAGGGAAGTCTTATTCCCATCCCTTCTGAACCATTTCCACCCACCATTTTCACTCATTTCTGGTTTCTCCCTCTGTGTTGCTTTGTGTATAAAGGTGTGTGTGTCTGTGTGTTGTCTTACTACCCTTCTTACAAAACTAGCTTACCATATACACTGCTTTCCACATGGCTTTTCCACTTAAATCCTAGAAATTACTCAATATCAGTTCATTGGGACATTTCTTATTCTTCAATGGCTGCATTATACCCCTTTGGGTGGCTGTATCATTGTTTATTCAACCAGTCCTCTATGATGGATTTTTAGCTTATTTTCAATCTTTTTCTATTCTACAGAATGCTAAGGTGTATAACCTTGAACATATGTTGTTTCATATCCATCATATCCATAGAGATATCTCATCAGGATAGAAGCCTAGATGTTCCAAATGTATGTGCAAGTGAGTGTGTGTTGGTATCTTGGTGAGAATCAGAGTTCCCTAACCCTCATCCTATTACTAATCCTAGCCTTACCCTAATTTTTTTTTGTTTTTGTAATTTCCTTTTTAATTGCTCTCTTGTGAGGTTTGAGGACCCAAGTAACCGTAACCCTAACCCTGACCCTGACCGTAAACCTTACCCTGATTGTCTTTCTTATAGCTATCTTTGCAAGGTTTAGGGATCAAAGTAACCCACCCCTAATCCTAACTTTAGTTTTTTATTGCTTTGTGAGGTTTGGGGACCAGACCAAAGTGCTATTAATGCTCTGCATGCACCATTTGTTTCAGCTGTTCCCTCTGCCATAATGCCCATCCTCTTCATCACCTGGTTAACTCCTACATTTTATTCTAATCTCAAGGCCAGGCACTGTGGCACACACCTCAGTGCTTTGAGAGACCAAGGCAGGAAGATCACTTGAGCCCAGGAGCTCGAGGTTACAGTGAGCCATGATCACATCTCAAGTGCTATCCTCTTTGGAAGCCTTTCCGTACCCCTTACCGCTGTCTATCCTCTGAAACTCCAGCCATACTCTGTGCTTAGTATCTATCAGAGCACTCAGCACATCTAGAGAAATTGTGTTTGTAGTTTGGAAGGGGAGGAGAACCTGGCCCTAACACTTCCAGGTGACCTACACTATGCCCTCGACCAGTTAGGGACCACAGGACCAGATTACTATTGCTCCCTCATACCATGACAGGCCACCTGTATAAACATAAAGGCCAAGGAAACAAATTCTTTCAGATCTTATCTGTCATGCGCAGACACTATGCAAGGCCCTAGAGATTTACTATCTCATTAGTCCTAAAATGACACCCATGTATCATTTCTACTTTCAGGAGAAGTAATTGATGCTTAGCGAGTACCTTGCCTGCGGTCACAGTCAATAAGGGACAGAGCCGGATATAACCTTGAGCTAACTGTGCCAAACCATGCTGTTCCAGTGTAGCCCCTTCCATGCTGATGACCACACAGCAGTCACATACAAGCCTTGGGTGGGCCCTGGGCATCAGTATTCTTTAGAAGCTTCCTGGCTGATTCCAACCTGCAGCCAAGGTTGAGAATCACTTCTCCCCAGAAGATCTCTAAGATCCAAGTTTTAGGATCACAGGCACTTCTGAAATTCTCCTATTTCTGTGCAATTGCCATAACCTCCTTGTTTGCTCCTGAA
>NW_012150174.1:9039076-9060380 GCF_000956105.1 Propithecus coquereli
TTTGTATTTTCAGTTCCCAACATAGTACATATTGAGCTCAGTATGTTTTCATTTTTCCGAGGGAAGAACTTAGTGTGTACTCAAGAATAGGAAATGTAGTTAAAAGTTTAGGGCAGAGTAGGTCAAGGATGATGTCTTTTTAAATAGAGATCTTTTCAAAGTAAATGAACATAAAAACAGTGCATGTGCAGTCAAAATGTTTTATCAGTAATATCCATTATCTTGAATGGTACTTATTTTCAAAAATGAATCAACTTAATGGAATAACTTTTTCTTTATAGCTAACATCCCAGCTGGTGCTACTCACTGCCACAAATAATTAGGATTCAAAATAGATGCAAATTCATATTATAATATATTGCATGGCTTTGTCATTTACTAGCTACATGACTTTGGATGAGTTAATCAATTTCTCTGAACTTCAGTGTCCTCCTGTATCAATAAGGGTTTGATAAAATAGTTACGTGAGATACCTATTTAAACAACTAGTGCTATGGTTGACTCAGAGTAAGATGCTCAACAATTGTTAGTTTCCTCTCTACCACATTTAACAGATTGGAAGGCAAACCCTCATCCCTCTCCTGGTCCCCTCTACCCCCCCCCCGCTTTTTTTAATGCTATAAAGTTTTGAAGTTCAGTTATCAGATGCATACCCATTTAGGCTGATTACGTCATTTTTTTTGCTTCCTTCTTTTTTTTTTTTTGATAGGAACAGAAAAATCTGGTCTCACAGAGCTTTGTCTTGAAGTGACACTACATGCATATATCTGGTCTTCCCATCTACTCCTTCCTTCCACTTGTCTTTCCCTCCTTATTCATCATATATTTATTGAGCATGTACTATGTGCCAAGCACAGGGCACATATCATGATGACCAAGACAGACAGGGTTCCTGCTTTCAGGAAGCTCACAGTCCAGTGGGGAGCAGTGTAATGAGAACTGTGATAAGGGAAGTACATGGAGGTCCAAGACCACATGCCTAGCGACCCAATCTAGTCAACAAGTCTGCTTGAAAAAGAGATGGTCAATCCGAGACCTGAAGGATAAGTCATACTGAGCTAACTAAAGAGGGGTAAAGGGTCTCAAAGGTGAAGAAAGCATCATAGCACAAGTTTTGGTGAGAGAAAGCATATCAAGGAACTGAAGGAATTTTCGTGTGGCAGGAGCAATGAGAGAATGACAGCAGGTGAGGCTGGTGATGTCAGCGGGAGCCATGCAGTGGCGGCATGCCACTGAAGCATCCTAAGGAAGGAAGTGATATGATTAGATCTGCATTTTGGTGAGACCATTCCAACTGCACATAAGAGTTTGAGGGGTATTAAGTCTATAGGCAGGAAGAACAGTTAAGAGGCTGCTGCTATTGATATTTTCTTCTCCTGACAGATATTTGGATTAACTCGTGCTCTCCAGAAATCATCACCACCGAAGATCCCATATTCAACACTCAAACTGAAATGCACGTGACAGATTTTATCGCCAGTGACAGTACATATTCAGCATCATCCCCTTCCTCTACGATTCCTGCCCTTGCTACTACTCGTGCTCTGGCTTCTACTTCTATTCCACGGAGAAAAAAATTGATTTGCATCACAGAAGTTTATATGGAAACTAGCACCATGCCTATGGAAACTGAATCATCTATTGAAAATAAAGCATCATTCAAGAATGAAGTTTCTGGATTTGGAGGTAAATGCTTTCTGTGGCTGTGTTATGTGCGTGTATGTGTTTACATATTACAGACAATTCATGGTATCCAGCCTGTCTCCAGACTGGGCATTCAGGACCTGCCAAATACAAATCAAAGCTTAACGCAAACTCAACTTTCATAAAGTCATAGAACTTGAGAGCTGTAAAGACCCTTAGTGATGAAACTAAAAATCATGAGTATACAAGGGCTTCGCTGTTAAAAACTCAAAGATTTAAAAGCAAATTACTATCTGTTACTGTGTGGAAGTTCTTTTTAAAATATATATTTTAAATGCCTATGATTTTATCCAGTCATCTCTTTCTCAGGTAGACTTATTGACTAGATTGGGTCGCAAGGCCACAGAGAGGAAGTGACCTCTGTTATACAACAACTTATAGAATAGAAAGAGTATGAGATGCAAGGCCGAGGATTCTACAGGCAAGAAGCACGAGGGGGTCTAACATCACAAAGGGTTGCAGAGGTTTTTCTCCTGCACTGTCTGTTGTCTCAGTCACCTGGATCGTTAGATGAGCAGCACACACAAGGTACACACGGAGGACCAACAGGCCATGTCTCTGCTTCCTGCAGGCGTCCCCACTGCTCTGCTTGTGCTGGCTCTCCTCTTCTTCGGTGCCGCAGCTGGTCTTGCATATTGCTACATCAAAAGGTGAGATTGTTGGCGCATCACTAGTCCTGTAATCTTTGTCATCTCCCTATCTTGTGTTTTTCTAGGGTTGTAATTGACATTTTATTGGTCAAAACAGAGATGACAAGTCCTCTTATACATCTCACCTCTCCTCCCTTCCACCCAATCTTTCCTACTATTTCAGTACATGCATGTCATCTAGCCTTTAGATATTGGTCAGTGGCTATCCTTTGAAAATCAAGAAATGAAAAGAAAAATAGACATCCGGGGAAAATTTATATGCTTTATTTGATTTTTCATTCCTTGTTTTTGGTGGAAGAGTTGTGAAGTCAGCCCAAAGTCTGGCCTGTAAACATACTGTCCAATCTAAATGACTCCATTAAGGTGGGGATGTGTTCATGTATTTGAACATGCATGTGTTATCATCACTCTGAAATAAAGGGATCCAGTGTACTGGGCCAATATGTGCTGTGGCAGACAAAGCATTATCTATTGCAATTTGCGTTACATAGAAGTCTCTCACTTTACTGTCATGTTTATGCCTAAAGGTATGTGAAGGCCTTCCCTTTCACAAACAAAAATCAGCAGAAGGAAATGATTGAAACCAAAGTAGTAAAGGAGGAGAAGGCTGATGACAGCAACCCTAATGAGGAATCAAAGAAAACTGATAAAAACCTGGAAGAGCCCAAGAGTCCACCCAAAACTACGGTGCGATGCCTGGAAGCTGAAGTTTAGATGAGAAAGAAGTGAGAAGACCCGCCTGAGGCTGGTTTCTTTCATGATATGTATCCTGGCCCCAGCTGGGGAAACTATTAATAAAATGGCCAAAGAATCAAAGAAGAAAGTCCAGCCTTGGTTCCTAACTGAATCAGCTCAGGGCTACCTTATGACTATGGAGTTCACCAAAGAGAACTCCCTTCTTAATGCAGTCCTTTCTGGATCCTATCCTCCTACCTCCAAAGCTTCCCACCGCCTTTCTAGCCTGGCTATGTCCTAATAAAATCCCATGGGAGAAAGGAAATTTGCAAAGCACATGGATCTAAAACAGCTCATCAGTACACAATTGTAAAAAAGCCTCCAGACTGTCCAGGACCAGGTGAGGTGAGAGGCAAGGAGTCACTGAGACCAAGGCTTTGTCTGCTGACTCCATAGCCCAGATCCTTCCTTCAGTTCTGAAAGAGAAACACTTACACCACCTGGCATGTCCTTCTGAACCAGGCAGGAGCAAAAGGACAGAGAAGTTTAGCACCTGAGAGCCATGGAGATTCCCATGATTTGACACCTAAACTCTGTAAAGGCAAAATAAACAGAGAAATAGAACGAGGCTGAGGATACTGACAGTGTGTGGTCAGCAAGGACTATCACCGTTGACAGAGTCAAAGTATTCTTCTCTGGATAAATTGAGTTGGAATCACTTTTTAGAACATACACACATTTTCTTTCCTCTATTCTACTGTTGCTACTATTTTCTTTAGACAATATACTTTTACAAAGAAACAAAACTAAATACCCTTATAAATTTCTATTTTTAACTGATTTATAGAAATTACTACTGAGGAAAATTACTGTGTTAAAAAAGTAATAAAATTCAGCAAACATTTGCTGAATATCTAAAATGTGTCAGGTGCTGTGCAAAGAATTACATGCCAAAATTGAATGTTATTCATCCAAAAATTGTATATAGTAGAATGCTATGTGAAGCTAAGTTTTTTCAGTTTGGATATCCTTAGCTTATCCACTTTCAAACTAATTTTTTTTTTGCTTGGACTAATGTTATCCATCTTCTCTATTATGGCAACTATTATAACCTTAATTTATTATTAACATACCTAAGAAGTACATTATTACTTCTCCACACCAAAACTTCTTAAATGCCATTAACAAATGTATCACTAGCTCTCCTTTTTCCAGCAAGAAGAGCCTGAGAGGTGCAGAAATATTTGTGCCAAAAAAAAAATAAATAAAACATTTAGAAAGCTTCTTTGCTCTCTTATTTACATAGATGTATTATACTTTTCATGCAAAATTTAGGTAAGGACCAGATTATGATATATTGTTTGTAAAAGTAAAAGGAACAACTTTGGTTGTTAAAATACAAACAAATGTAAACCTCACAGTATGTACATTATCATGTTGGGTGTTCTTGCTTCAAATGGTCTTATTTTAAGTTGGCCAAGTACACACACATTAAACAATCCTTTATTTAAGATTGAGTTCCTATGTTCCAATCCATTTCAAAGTTCACTGGGAGTTGGAGATTCAGGATAGCTCATCTGTCCTTTTTCTCTAGCTTTCTCCTTTCCCTCCTCATTAGACTAAGAATCATCTTATTCCCCTCACCTCTGACCCCATAGCTCCATGGTTCTTTTAGCCCAGAGGCTGTAACCTGCTGGCATAGTCTTTTCTGGTTGGCCCACAGAGTATCATCTTAACATTTGTTTTAATTGCCAAGAATTAAAAATCAAAAGATTTTTTATGTTTACATTTCTGGGTGCCCTTTATAAATGGAAAGATCTGGAAATAGAGAACCCATATTCCCTCACAGCAATAATTACCTGATACTGAGTAGTGGCTGTTCCTGCTAAATGGGATCTGCTCTCTCCATTTCACCACAGTCCCCATCACCCCTATTGCAATCTCAAAGAAAAGTAAAGATGGCATTTCCTGTGGATCTTGTAATACCGTGGCCTCTTTTTACACCTAGCCATGTCTGCCACGTACATGACCTGCCTGGCCCTGCAGGTCTGAGTCAGAAACTCTGGTCTGTCGGTCCTTAGGGTTTATCAGCTTCATGCAGTTCACAGGGAATGAAGAAGAAAAGAGGGAAAGAGCTCAAGTAGCAATCTTCCCTGTGTGTGCATCACCTGAAAATAATCAGATCTTCCGCACTACATCTCCCATCTTGTGGGCATCTACTATATATTAGGATGCTATCATCTCCTGTTATTTTAGACAGGTTTGTGTGCTACCCAGGAAGAGGAAGGGGTGGGGAAGAAAACCCCATCCAGCCACATATAATCATTCAATAGCCCAAATGGCATTTGCAAACATACTGATGAGGATATGAAGATGTAACTTCCATCATTATGCAAGGGAGGAAGGAAAAGAGGGAGGGAAGGAAGAAAAAAAAGAAGGAAAGAAACTAATATTTACTGAACACCTACTAGGTGACAGTCATTTTACACATTGTCCCATTTAATCTCTACACTTTCCCTGAGAGATAAGAATTATTGCCAATTTTTATTAATTGGAAATTTGGATTTTTAGAGGAGCTAAATCATTTTCTGAGGCCACAGGTCTACTTACATAATAAAGGTAGGATTCACTCCCAGTTCAGAATGACTGCAAAGCCCATGCTCTTTTCCCTAGTTCACAATGCTTCTCTTGCAAATGATAATATAGGGATGTGAAATATTCCAATATGCAAGCTTGAAATTGGCCATTTGCAAAAACAACAGGGGTGAAATAAGGGAAACATCTCAGGACTCCTGTGTCAACTTCAGGAAATCTATCTTAAATCCATTGGCAATGACTAGGAAAAAAGAACCATTAAAAAACTTTGAGATCTGTCTTCTCATTGACGCAGACACCAATCTCAACAAAGACCTACCTGGTCCAGCTCATGTGGTCAGAAAATGTAAGGCTCGGAAGGTTCCAAGATAAGCTACTCTAAACTCTTTTTTCACAGAGTAAAAAAAAAAAAAAAAGATGAAGCCTAATGTCAGAGATGGCTAGAGGTACAGCCTGGTCTAAAAGCCTCCTTCTTCCTAGTCAAATTCTCTTTGTTCTCCACTGAACAAATAGAAATTGGAAGAATAAAAGGGACCACCCCAATTTAGACCTACAATTCAGCCCACCAAAGCCAGTCTTCAAAAGAAGCGGGTAGAGAACCATATAATGACATTTCTAGGTAGTGCAAAGGATCTCCCTGCCCAGAAATGCCCCTTCATCGTGTCTGCCTTTCTGACTCAAACAGATCCATTCCTTTGAGCAAAGATACTCTGTCCTGAGAAGGAATCCCCAGTAAAATTGCATGTTTTTATAAAGGCCAGGCCACTTTCAAATATTAACATGCCAGTACGGGTCCAATAAGGGCAAGTTGATTTCTAAGGGTAGAAAGCTCGACCAAAGCATACGGCTTGAGGCCCAGCACAGTGCTCATACACAGTTGGAATCTATATATGTCCACTGGCTTGAACATAATTGACTCATATTGATTTCCAGAGCAAAGAGTCCTACATTTTATTGCCTCTAGACCTTCAGCTAGTGCTGGGGAAGAACAGGTTTGCAAGGACAATAATAATAATAACATGCAAGTCAATGAATTCTTACTAAGAAATGGGAGGGCCACTCACACCAAAAAGAAAATGTTTTAAGCCTCCAAACATGAAAAAAGCAAATATTTGTCAGTTTAATTTTCTAGTTAAAAGTAAATAAAATTTAATGGTTTACCCCCATAATAATCTATATGTGAGGTTAGGTCTGACCTAAGAGCATTTTAATAATGCTAAAATCAGATAGGAATGCTCTCCTTTCTGTGTGTTCCCCAGGAAATGCCCAAATTTCCAAACAGTGCTGATGTAATTTAAGATGTCCCTGTTTACTATCTAGAAGATCATTTGCTTATTTTTTAAAAAATAGACTTTCTATTTCAAAATAGTTTTAAATTTACAAAAAAAAAGTCATAAAGATAGTATAAAGCAGCAGTCCCCAAACCTTTTTGGCACCAGGAAGACAATGTTTCATGGAAGACAATTTTTCCACAGACCTGGGAGGGGGATGGTTTCAGGATGATTCAAGTGTATTACATTCATTGTGCACTTTATTTCTATTATTATTACATTGTAATATACAATGAAATAATCATACAACTCAGCATAATGCAGAATCAGTGGGAGCCCTGAGCGGCTGTAAAGACAGAGGAAGCTTCGCTCTCTCCCCCGCCACTCACCCGCCTGCCACTCACCTCCTGCTGTGTGGCCCCCTTCCTAACAGGCCACAGACAGGTGGGGGGGGGGTTGGGGAATGCAGGTATAAAGAGTTCCTGTTTACCCCACACCCAGTTTCCCCTGTGATTAACGACTGACATAGTATGGTACATTTGTAACAACTAATGAGACAATATTGACACACTATTATTAACTGAAGTCCACACTTGATTTTGACTTCCTTAGTTTTACCTGCTGTCCTTTTACTGTTCCAGCATCTCATCCAGCAACCCACATTGCACTTAGTCATCATGTGCCTCCTCTTGGCTGTCATAGGTTCTCAGACTTTTCTTGTTTTTGATAGCTTTGTCAGTTTTCTGGAATACTGCTGAGGCGTTGTACGGAATATCCCTCAGTTGGGATTTCTCTGACGTTTTCTTATGATTACACTGGGGTTATATGTTTTGGGAAGGAAGACCACAGAAGTACAATACCACTTTCATCACATTATATCAAGGTACATACCATCAACATGACCTATCACTGTTGATATTAAGCTTGAGCATCTGGCGGAGGTAGCGTTTGTCAGGTTTCTCTACTGTGAAGTTGCTCTTTCTATGCTGTATTCTTTGGAAAGAAGTCATTATGCACAACCCACACTTAAATAGACAAGAGTTATGTTCTGCTTCCTTGAAGGTGGAATATTGACATAAGCTATTTGGAATTTTCCTGCACAAGATATGCATCTATTTTCCCTCATTAATTTATTTATTCAATCATTTATTTATATTAGTATGGACTCAAGAATATTTCCTATGTTAAGTTATAATCCAATACAATTTTATGTATGTTGTTGCTCAATTTTTTTCTATTGGTTGCCATTGGGAGGAGCTCTTTCAGTTTGTTCCTGTATCCCTTTAACATACCCCATTGTTCTGTTTTTATTGTGTACATCCTTACTTTCTGGCACTATAGGATGCTCCAGGTTCATCTCATTTTGCATATTTCATGCCCTGGTTTTAGAATCAGCCATTTGTCCAAGGAGTCCTGGTCCCTCCACCCCGCTTTTATCTTGGAGAGAATGATATTAGAAACCAAGATCTGGGCACTGGGTGTGCTCTTGCTACCAAGATGTCATTGCTTCTAGGCTCTCTCTCAGCAGCGCAGGCAATAGCAGTACCGAGAGTTTCCAATTTCATAGAACAATGGTTCTTTTTTAAATTTAGGGAGCAACATCAGGTTTCTAATGTTTTCATTTTTTTCAGGTAAAGACATCTGAAAATTATGCTACTATCTAACATCACTACCATTTTATGAAAACTAGCAAAACGGAAGAATATAAAGTCAAAATAAAGAGAAGTCACTAAATAAGTCTAGTTTTATGAAAACTCACTACACAGGCTTGATCGTTTTCACTTTACTCTGGGCCAGTGAAGACTTGCTCATTGATAAGTATCACCAACCAACTAGAGGAAATAAGGCTCTGAGCTGCAATTAACATAACTTTTTAGGATAATATGGATATGCTGAGAGCAAGGGTAAACAAGCCCTAAGATTGGGCTTTAACTCCTTCTACCCTCCCAATCATCTCTCCTTCCACATTCCTCCCTCCTACCCCATTCTTGCCCACTACATACACATACTAGCACCATTAAGCAAAGAGAGAGTCAGTATCTGAGAAAGGAGAGAGACAATGTTCAATGCACAGTAATTTAAACCCAACTGTACTAACTGCTGTCAGGCACAGGCTGTGGGAACTCACAGGAGAAACTACTTCCGACTTATTTTATCTGCAAAGTCTTCATGAAGATGGTGGTATTTTAGCTACACTTTTAAGGATAGAAAAGATTTTTTTTTTTAACAGGGAAAGATGAGAGAGAACAACAGTCTGGGCTTTGGGATCTTCCAAAGGCACAAAGTTGTGAAAGAGGAAGCAATGCTCCCTAGACAGCCCATTGTAAATTGTAGCAGCAACCTAGGGTGTCATGGCAGTAGGGAAAGATGGAGGAAACTGAGGCTGGGAAAGTGTGCAAGTGACAGATTCTGGTTGGCACACATCACCGCATTATGATCACCAAGGTAACATAATAAGATTTGGGGAGTTCTGAAAGATGATTCTGCTGCTGGTGGTATAAAATGTGGACTAAAGAAATGTTAGGCTGGGCACAGTGGCTCACACCTGTAATCCTAACGTTCTGGGAGGCTAAGGGGGGAGGATCGCTTGAGGTCAGGAGTTCGAGACCAGACTGAAAAAATGCAAGACCCTGTCTCTACAAAAAATAATTCTATTTAAAAAAAAGAAAGAAAAATAAATTATTATACCAAACCTAGCTGATCAATGGATTCATCTAAGGAGATTCATAAAAAATTCAAAATCACAGGCCCATACCCACCTGATAGAATCAGAATTTTTTTTTTCACGTTCAAGACCTAGAGACCTATATTAAAGTAAACAAACAAAGGCAAAAAAACTTCCTAGAGAATCGATCCAGCTGCTCCCAGGTCAGTGAATGGCAATCGCTGAACTAGAGAGAAGAGGGATTAGAGACGGTAAGACGTGGAGTGTAGGTGTGAAATGCTAAGGGCTTGGACTACGGCAATGTCAGTGCAAATGGGCAGATGGATTCCAGAGATGATGCTGAGACTAAAACTGGAAATACTTGCTAATCGATGAGAAAAGAAAATAACTCAAAGATGACAGTGAAGTTTTCAACTTGGGCAAATACATGAATGGTGATTTCACTAGCCAAGTTAGGAAACGAAGAAAAGGGAAACACGTTTGAGAGAGAAGATAATGAGCTTAGCTTGATTACGTGCTGCTGATGGTCTGGAAACAGAATTCCAGGTGGAAGTACCTAACAGGTAGGTAAAATTCTAGATATGAGGAAAAGGCAGGGTTAAAGATAAAAGATTTTTAAGCCATTAACATACAAGTGATAGCTGAGTACTTGGGAGGAAAGATTAGTTTGGAGGTAAAAGAATGAAAACAAAAATATCTAACAGTTGACGGTGAGAATTGTGGCAGGACAAAAATTATTAACACATGACCTTTACTCCTCTAATTGCCAGTCTAATTTTCCCCACTATCCCCCGTTCCTGAAAAGGAAGGATTTACCTTGCTGGAGAGAGTCTAAGTGAAACTATATAATAAGGAATAAGAAGGAGGCAAGGAAGGGAGGGAAATGGGGAAGAGAAAGAATCACTGCACGGGGCTGGGTATTGAGGTTTGGGGACTTATGCCTCAGTAATTGCAGGCTGTGATGGAAGAATCATAGATAGAAGAGGAGAGGAAATTTCTATATACTTTGTTGTGGTATATGTATTTAGATCCCTTTCATGGTTTCTGAGAAATGCAAGAAAAGGGTTATTTTGAAGTTAATTTTCATTGCTGAGCTATGTTTCTTTCACTTTAGCACCACTCCAAGCCAGAACCACAGAGGCTGGAGCTTAATAAAAGATTTATAATTATTAGACTCCATAATTCAGTAAGAAAATACAGTCCTGGGAGCACTATCATAAGCATGCATGAATTAAGGGCCATAGAGCTTAAATGGTGGCATTAAATATTAACCGAATTGGAATGAACTCTAGTTGCTTTCTCTTACACATCCTCTGACCTTTCCATGCTAGTTCCTAGACCTGAGCTCAAGTTCTCATCACTTTTCACCTAACACCATTTCTCTCCCTGTTTCCAGTCTCAACAACTGCTCTGTACACCTCCTTCCTTTCAGTCTATCAGACTGAATTTTCTCCAATACAGAGCTTATTATGTCATTTCTTGGAGTTTGAGGGCTCCCCATTTTTTTCCAGAAGCAAGTCGAATCACCTTACTGTACTAGGTGGATATGGCGAGTTGGCATTCGGCAACCATTTTAAATGAGTGTCTTCCTAAACTGCAGAGGATGGAAAACTAAAACTAAAACTAAACTTTTCCCAGAATGCCCACAGCTAGGCTTCTAGTTGCAAATTAGGTTCCACCAATTTGCTACGCACCCATATGAGTGAGAAGGCAGAAGGGAGGAGGGACAAACTTTATGCTTCTTCAGCTATTGCTTCAGTCAAGCAACATCGCAGAGATGCTGGGCTTTTCTGCAGCAAAGTTCCAGAATCTAGCATAGCCTCACAGGTGTTGAGGGTCAATCACAGTCATAGCATCAGTCAGACTATGGTTCTAAGCCCAGCCACTCACTTCATGGGTGTGAAGGCAGTTGTGGCTGTAGTAGTAGCTGTCACCTGCTTCCCCATTTTTCTTATTATGAGAGAGACAGGAACTTCCCTAATGGGCCCATTTGGAGATACTGATCTGGGAGACATTCCTGCGGCTGGGGCTAGAAATCATTCCTCCAGCCCTTCCGATGATTTTATAAATACCTAATTTCCTTTTAAACTTATTTGTTTAAAATAGTTGGAGAGGTTTCTGTTTCCTGTAAGGGAACGCTGAGGATGCAAATGACATTGAACACATTTTACAATTTGGCCTTGACTATTCTTCTCAAACCTTATTTATCCCTGCAAGGATGCTTCATGCTGTAGCTACACAGAATCATTTACCATTCTTGAATTTTATCTGTACTATACCCTGTTATTTTTGCAAGTGTTTTTCCTTCTGTTTCAATTACTCTTGTTTTTATTTCTAGTTGTACTAATTACCTGTTGCTGCAAAACAAATTATCTCAAAACTTAATGGCATATAAAAACATTTACTAGCTCACATAGCTGTGGGTCAGGAAACCAGGCAAGAGTAGCTGGGTCCTCTGCTTCAGTGTCTCTCACAAAGCTGCAATCCAAGTGTCAGCCAGAACTATAGTCATCTCAAGGCTCAACTCAAGGGGTAGAATTCACTTCCAAGTTCACTCACATGGTTGTTGACAGGATTTAGTTTCTTGTTTGCTGTTGGCCAAAGGCTGCCCTCAGTTCTTTCCCAGTGGACTCTCCATTGGAACATCTCACAATACAACAGCTTGGCTTCATCAGAGCACACTAGCAAGAAGAGCCAGAGAGGGAGTATGCCAGCAAGATAAAAGTCATAATCTTTTAGACCTAATCTTGGAAGTGACATCCTATTACTTTTGCCACATTCTATTCATTAGAAGCAAGTCACCATGTCTAGCCCACTCTTAAGGGGAGGGGATTACACAAGGACATGAATACCAAGAAGTGAGGATCACTGGGAGCCGTTTTTGAAGGCTGCCCACTATCACATCAATGAATTTTTCTCATCCCCTCTCTTTACGATTTGTTTACATGTCTACATTATCATACGCCATATTATCATTAATTGTGTACATATTTTTCCTTGCACTCTTAGCACTTGTGTAAATATATGTAAAGCTAGCACATACAGAGTAGGCTCTCAGTAAATGTTGAATGAATAGATGTGTATATTCATTGAGATTTCATGAGCTGCAAGTCACACCTATATCCAGTTATCTGTATTGGGTGCTAAGATCATTCAATTCCAGGCCAACTATTCCTTCCCACCTAAATTTTGTTCTTCCTCAAAGACTTTCTTTGGTGTAGAATGCAGCTGGGAACAAGGCAGAAGAATGCATAAAGGCTATTGTACTTGAACTCTCTGAGTTGGCCATTCATTGACTAATCTGTGTGAGTCATTAATATTTATTTTAATAGGGAAACTGCAGTGTGTCTTGGACTGTGGTCAATTCAAAGAAAGTTGTGCTCCCTCAGAAACCACAAAGTTAAGAAGTTTTGGCAAAAATTTGGTTATTTGGTCTCCGTATTTTTATTTCAGTCTTTGAAGTATAGGGTACATTCTTGGCAATCTGAAATTCTTCACTAAATGATATCATTTTCTGAAAATTAGAACCCATTTTGGGAACTTCTGGACTTTTTTGTTACTCTACTCGTTATTTTGTTTGGGTTTTGCCTTCAGCTAAGTTGAAAATATTCTTTTGTGACCAAAGAAAGACAAAATCAATTGAAAATAAAATCTTCACGAATACCAAAAGACCTAGTTGAGTACTCCACTGTGCATATTCTTTTACCTACAATGAAGATTATCATTTCAGCAATAGTCAATATTGTAAATAATATTAATACTTCCGTACATGATGTCTTGTCTACTAGAGACGGCGGCCTTTTCCTCCAGCAACCACCGAATTCTCCAGTCTCTGCTATCTCTGCCAAGTATTATTGCAGATGCTGTTGGCTGACCCCAGCACTGATGTACTGGAATTCTGAAGCCATTTTGATAGGAAATTTTTGCGTTCAGGCACCATCACCGTGCACAGTCAATCCTGTGGGAGATATTCTATGTAAATATGAAAATACAGGATTGGAACTCCAGTGAAAGACAATTGGCTATATATATTTGGAAATCATCTAAAGACAGGTGACAGTTGAAGCTATAAGTGCGTGAGCTCCCCAAACGTTTAAAAATAAGAGCAGAGAGTTGAGGACAAAGCTTGAGTAGAAGCTGCCAGAAAGAAGGGATCAATGAGATATAAAAACCTCAAAGTGCAGCATCCTGGAAAATGATGGAGCTTTAATCTTAATTGTAGGTAACTAGTTGTTTCTCTATGCTCTACACTGATATAATTAAAAGCAGTAATGCATTCTGAGGGAAAGCACTAGACTAGTGGCCAGGAAATCTGGATCCTCACCCAGTTTAATTAACTTGCTCTTTAGTCCTTAGGTAAATAATTTCTCATTTTTGGATCTCAGGTTCCTCACCTGTAGAGGAAGAATGTTGGACCGATGATTTTTAGATATTTCTTTCAACTTTATGAATTACACACAGAAGTTAAAGATGTTTACAATCCATAGCCACTCAGAGTCTTCCTCATATATTCCCACAGTCCTTTCCATTTCCATACAATTCTAGAATCAGCTTGGCAATTTCCACAAAAAGAACTTGCTAGCATTTTTATTGGACTTTCCTTGACTCTAAAGACCAATTTAGACAGAAATGGTAACTTAAAAATATTGAATCTTTTGATCCATGAACATGATATATCTCTATTTAGGCCTTCTTTAATTTCTCTCAACAGTGTTTTATAGTTTTCAGTATACATGTCCTTCACACCTTTGGTCAGATTTTCCAAGTATTTCTTTTCTTTTTTTCTCTTTCTTTTTTTTTTTGGCTGCCAAATGTTATTTTTTAAATTTCAATTTCCAATTGTTCATTGCTCGTATGTAAAAATACAACAGATTTTTGTATATTAACTTTGTATCCCACTTTTGCTAACCTCATTTATTCATTCTAATTGCTTTTTTGTAGTATTCCACGGTATTTTCTTATGCAAATAAATTCAGTGTTACATCTTCCTTTCCAACCTGGATGCCTTATCTCTTTGTCTTATTTCACTGACTAGAACCTCCAATATAATGTTTAATTGAAGGCAATTTTTACAGAGAAATATTCCTGATTTCCAGGCTCATATTAGGCTGAACTATAGGAACTTTTTGAATTTAATTACTTAATTTTTGGAATTTACCAAATCATTATTTATACTTCATTTTAAGCTTTTCACTTTTCCAGTGTTCAAATATTCATTAAGTATTTAAATATTGCAGAGACAGGAGGATCACTTGAGGCCAGGAGTTTGGTACCAGCCTAGGAAACATAGACTCTCGTCTCTACAAAAAAAAAAAAAATTTTTTTTAAGTTCAAATATTGAACAACTACTATGTGCCAGGGACTGTGCTGGTTGTCAGGGAGAAAATGGTGCACAAACCTGCAAGGTGCACAGGTGGAAGCCGTGATGAAGTCTTGCCATATTACTGAGCCAGTTTAAAATAACAGTTAAAAGCACAGGCTCAGAGTTCAGTTGGCTTGGGTTTAAATCTGTCTCTTCTCCTTTTTGGTTGTTTGACCTTGGAAAAGTTAATTGACTTTTCTAAGCCTGTTTCTTCATCTGTAAAATTAGAGTATTAATAATACCTACTCACAGGATTGCTGTGAGGATTAAATATAATAAATTAATACCTTAAAGTCCTTAGAACAAGGTTTGACATATAATAAATGGTCAAAAAATATTATCTATTATTAGAGGGCAGAATTAGTTCTTCACAGGGTAAATCTACAAATGACAGGTGAAGGATGGGTATTCAAACATTAAGAAGCATAAGAAGCCGTTTCATTTAGCTGCTAAGCACAGAGGCAATAGTGTTATCTAAACCTAGATTTAAATCCTTGTTCTGCTGTTTACTGGCTGTGTGTCTTTGAGCAAACTATTAATACTTAAACAAGAGCCATGCCTGTGAAGTGCCTAGTGCAGTCTTTGGCGCACAACAGATGTGTCATGGACAACAATTATTGACTCAGACATCCTGAAAAGCAATAATATCACCAACTTGTATTCATAATAATAATAATAACTATCATTTATTAAAGCTTACCGTTTTGAACCCTTTGTTAGTTACTTTCAATACATTCTCTTTTATGCTTAACAACCCAGCTAGGTGAGCACAATCGGCTTCATTTTACGAGTGAAGCTATGATCAGTGGGAGGTTCGAGGCCTGGTAAGTGGTGGCTTGGAAACCAACCGTTGCCCACGTAGGGGCTCGCAGTGTGGCATCTGTCGCCAGCTGGGCGCTCGATTTTCCGCTCTGGAGATGGCGCCAGGAGAACCATGGAGCCCCTACTCTAGGAGCCTGCCAGGCGACACCTCTCCCGCAGCCACTTGGGCACAGCCCACTCCTTGGCCTTTGCCGCCACCTCTCCGTTCTCAGATGGCCATTGGGGATCGAACGTCCACACGAGTAGCGAAGCCTGAGTCGGTAGGGGTTCTAGAGAGGAACTTTCCGGCACCGTCTCCAGGCAACGCGGCGGGGGCGGGGCTTGCGTCACTGAGGTGCGACCGGGTCACGGAGAGAGCAGCGGCCGCTTGCGGCTCTGAGCGGCTGGCGGAAGCGGTGCTGGTGCCGCCGGGTGGGCGATGCCTTGAGCCTCGGGTGAGCTCCGCAGCGCTGTCCTTTCGCTGTTTCCCTTCCTAGTAGCTCTCCGACCCCGGGGCTGGGAGTAGAAGCCCCGACTAGGCCTCGGCTACCAGGCCGGCTTCAGAGGGGAGATAGGCCCGGCCCTGCCGCCCTTTCCAGGCCTCGGCTTAGGGCTCAGGACTCGCTTGGGAGGGGCCCTTCTGTGGGCTTCCGTCCCCCCAGCCTGGCGGTTTCCAGTTACCCGGGGTGGAGGTGGCCTGTCTCGCTTTTGGGGTAGTTCTGGGAGACCTGGAGAGTTTTTCCTTCTCGAGCCCAGAACGGTTTTTTGAATATTGCCGCCGGCGCAGTCAGTCGGCCACGGGAATTAGCTGTTGGCTAAAAGTCCAGGTGCGCTTGAGGAGGGGCCGAGGCGTTGAAGGAAGAGCTAACGCGAAGGTGGCCTGCGACGTTGCGTCCCCACGGTGCTGGACGCTCCAGTCAAGAAAATCTGTGCCTGGGACGACAGCTCAGAAATGGCTAAGTCAATCTACTTAGCCAGCCCCACATTTCTGAATTAGCCTAGGCTGCTACCCTCCCAAATCCCTTTTCCTTGTCAAAAACCAGCTGCTACCTTGAGACCTGGCTGAGGGGGGAAAAAAAGTTTTCTTGCTACTAATAAGTGTATTGATTACACAGAAGGAACAGAGGAGCCTTCTTTGTTAGCTTTGGAAGTTATTCCTTCAGTTGTCTCGTATTACAAAATGTGGATTTACGATTATTATTGAAATTAATCCCCAGCCCCCTTGTTAATATGGCAGTATACTTCTGTATTCCTACCCTGCCCTTTTTCACGGTGCCAAATGATTTAGGTCTTTGCTCTGTCGTATTTATAAAGTTGCCGGAACACTTTCAATTGTTTATAACTCTTACATCTTCAGCACAAAGTTACTCGTTTTCACTCCCCTCTGCCTATTCTTCTTGCTATGAATTGAGCTCCAGTCATTCAGAATTTTGTCTGGGGCATGAGCTGCCACGGACCAACCATCTTAACTTCGTCGCTTCTATATTGAAGTCACCCCTCTGAGAAGTGATGCTTCCTGAATTCAGAACTCAAAAATAGTATAGTTTTCTCCTTTCAAGTTGTCTAGCTTCAGTTTCTAAATATTTTTCTCCAGAACATAGTTGTATTTTTCAAAAATATGTTAATTCTTTGTCATTTGGTGTGAGTTTTATATTTAATGAGTGTAGCCTGGTGCTTCTTGGTTCATGGCTAAATACTAACACATTCCTTCCCCTTCCCCTTCCCCTCCCAGAAAGGCAAGGAAGGTCCAGAGAGAATTCTAGTGTATTTTTTCCAAGTATGAAATGTATTTAGTAAACACACTGGTACTGTTAGAAATCCATATTTTTAATCTCCTAGTACTCTATCCTTTTGTAGTTTTTCTTTCTGTAATTTTTTTTTCTAATTAAAGTCTTTAAGCCCAGAACAAGCATTCCAGACTCTATAGTGACTCTGACTGGCCTAATTGTTTCACTATGTATCTGTTACAACTGTTAATGTCTTGTTTTGAAAAATACCTGATATCTGCTTACAGATCTAGAGTTTGAGTAAGCAGTGAGTAATAAAGTAAATAGTATCCTTAGGGATCTAGTCAGTGGCACTTGGTATTTATTGCCTGTGTTAAAGTTGACAAAACAGTCAATGATTATTTCAATTCAGTATTTCTAAGTGAAGATGATGCAGAATTTGATGGAGAACAGGTTTCAGGGGGGTTTTCTAAATACTACAGTACAGTACTTGTCATTTAGTCTTCTTGTTGCACTTTCAGAATTTTCAATTTTGCTTTAATCCTTTTATGAATGGATTATGGTTTAGGTTTTTAGGTATTCTTTTGTATGTTTTATTCGTTTGGGGGGGTTTTGCTAATTACCCATGGTGTGATTTTTATATTTGTATAAGGAATATTTGAATTGCAACAATTCATTTGTTAGTAAAAAGTGATCAATTGTACCACCCACTAGAGAATGTGGCATTTTTGGAATCCTTGATGTTCTTGTGAGTTTCAAAATAATAGTTCTTTATTTAGAAAATCCTTCAAATGCTTTTTAAAAGCACATTTTTATCTTGCTAAAAAGGAGTGTGTTATAGGTGGCACAAGAGTATGAGAGCCACTAGTTCTTTGAGAAATCTTGACCAGAGATTTTTTTGCTGAATTTTATGCCAGTGGTTTACAAATTATGTTCCTATTGCAATACTGTTCCATGATCTAGAGAGGTATTTTGTTAATATCAAATAACGAATGTTTCCCAATTTATATAAGCATTAATTTAATGATAAGTTTTCACAATTTTACATTTTTCTTTTGTTTATATTTTTAACTTCTGCTTCTCTCCAAGTTAGTACTAATAGATAACTGAAAAAATTAACAAAAATCAAAAGAATACTAAAGACTGTCCACAATATTTACTACATTCATTCCGTAAACATTGTGTGCCTGTATATCTGCCAGAAGAGAGACTACAGCTGCTCTCCTCAAGAAGTTCACAGAGAGGGACGGTCAAATGACTTAACAGATGTTATAAGCTATGACAGAAGGATGTGCAGTCACCAAACAAGGACACTGAAAAAAATGTGGCCGGTGGCTAGAGGATGGCCTCAAAAGTTTTTATGAACATGCATTCTTTACTTGTGGTTTTATGTTGTATAGATCACAGTCATATTTTTATTTATTTTAACATCCACATAGTGGTGGATGTTAATATTTATCAATATTTTATGGTTTTCAAAATAAACTGTAAATTCCAGCCCCTCCCTCCTGAGCCAGGTTGAGAACCCACTGTTCAGGTGCTCTTGGGTAGTCTCTAGATTAGGGGTGGGGAACCTTTTCATGTTTGAAGGCCGGATAATTTAGCTGTAATCAAATAAGGCTGCATTCAAGAAACTTCAATTAGATATACTTAAAAACGTAAATTATTTTGTAAAAATCTAACTACTGTGTACTTAATAATTTCAAAAAATGAGAACCATTTGTTAAAGTTAACCTTTTAATAACTTTGTTATGTCTGCTTTTTGTTGGAAAGCATTTGAATATTTGGTTGCAGCATGGAGGTCTGCGGTTTCACTTGATCCTCTAGATGGGTATCAGTCATTTGTGACCTTAAGCTTAGGCGTCTTGATTTGGGTTAGGGAGGAGAATATAGATTCACAGCAGTAAGTGGTTGAAAAGCAAGAAAGCATATTTCAGGCATGTCACCAAATGTGTGGGTATTCTGCATTTTTCTGTATTTCAATTGGATCTTTCTTAGCATCAAACAATGACTTTAAAGTGTCATCTACTGAGAGCTCAATCAATTACATGTGTAGTTCTTTAGGTGCCTTTGTGATAATCAACCAGGTGAGGCTGAAATACTAATTTGAGCATGATGTCATGATTCTCAAAGTCTGTGAACCTTTCATTGTATTCTGCAATTAATACGTCTGTAACAGCTGCCTATTCTTCAAGTGGTTTGCATATATTATCCTGCTCATCAGTGACCTTTGTTAACTGGGAAAAATGTTCATCTGAAATTTCCTTTTGAAGAAGAAGTGTTTTGAAAAAAGCTTTTTTCAAAATGCTTGGATTTTTTGCCACATTTCATATATAGACTTAGTTTTACCCTGCAAAGAAATATTGAAGCCATTTTGATTTGACATGATATCACATAGAAATGCTACATTCCTGTAGAAATCTTCTTTCAATAAGTCACATGGCTGATTCTAATCTTCATAAAATTTAACTATCTGTTCTCCCAGAGATAAAATTTTGGCGAAAGCTTGTCCCTGCGATAGCCAACACACTTTAGAATGATATGGCAAATCCACACAATACCTCATTGTTCAAGTTTAGCATGTTATGAAACCAATGATGCCCTGGTGCATTTGGAGGAATATAGTTGACAATACTTATAACTTGTTGCAAAGTGTCACTTAAAATAGTATCTTTAGCACAGAAATTTTGCCGATGCAAGATACAATGAAAATGAATGACAGTATCTGAATCTGTTAATTTTTTTTTTTTTTTTTTTTTTTACCTGTGCAATAAACCCTTCATGTTTTCCTGCCATGGAAGTTGCACCATCTGTACATACATTCACTAAATTTACCAAATTCAGTTCAACTTCATGATATTTATCCAGAAAGTTGTTGAAGATATCTATTCCCCATGTTGTGTTCGTAAGAGTGCCCAAAGCCAGCAACTCTTCGTAGCAAAGAAATCTTCTGTTATCACCCCAATGAAGTATAAAACCTGTGCTGAGTCAGTAGTATCAGTTGATTCATCCAAAGTGATCGAATAACATATATTTACCTTTTGAAGTATTGCATGAAGTTGTTAAGTTGAAGGCTAATTCATGCTGCTAATCTGTTATGGTTCTCCTTGAAAGATGCAGTTGTTTGTACTTTGAAACGTTATCAGGGTCTATAAGCATCCTATGACTTCTGCAGTGCATTCTTTCACAATATCTACATCATTGAATGGCTTCCCTTTTTCCCTGAGTATATGAGCTGCTTTATAAGTTGCTTCAGTGGCATTATTTCCAGATTTCATTGCTGCTTCAAAGAATTGTCTTTGCTTTTGCTTTTCATCTTTTAATTTCTGCAATACAACCTTATGTGCCTCTCCCTCTAATTTAAAATATTTGTGGTCCTTATGAGTGTTACAGTGCTGATGAGCATTGAATTTCTGTTGATATTTCTTTAGCAGAAACAAGATAATATTGCAAGTTCCAATCCTCATTAAAAAATCTGTTTTCTTCCTTCGGTATTCTCTTAGTCTTCTTTGACATGATGGGTAGTTAAGCAGGTAAAATTTTTAAAAAACTGTCAGGCTGTGCAACAATTCACAAATTTACCTCAAACAGAAACACAATGCACCATTGTCAAAAGCTGATAACAGACTAGGATACTTGACCCCCATAAACCCTCGCCAGCCGGTGTCATGCAGTAGTGGCACCAGTCGGGGAAGGGAGGGGTTAGAACTAAATCATGAGCATAGCAGCTGTCAATTTAGCCCTTATGGCTTACTTATGTTCTAATTATGCCAGTCAATCTGGGAGGATTATTTTGTTGAAACTTATTTTTATTCTTTGATATTTTAAATACATTCATTTTAAAAATAAAAATA
>NW_012150174.1:9060541-9062305 GCF_000956105.1 Propithecus coquereli
CCCAATTTATATAAGCATTAATTTAATGATAAGTTTTCACAATTTTACATTTTTCTTTTGTTTATATTTTTAACTTCTGCTTCTCTCCAAGTTAGTACTAATAGATAACTGAAAAAATTAACAAAAATCAAAAGAATACTAAAGACTGTCCACAATATTTACTACATTCATTCCGTAAACATTGTGTGCCTGTATATCTGCCAGAAGAGAGACTACAGCTGCTCTCCTCAAGAAGTTCACAGAGAGGGACGGTCAAATGACTTAACAGATGTTATAAGCTATGACAGAAGGATGTGCAGTCACCAAACAAGGACACTGAAAAAAATGTGGCCGGTGGCTAGAGGATGGCCTCAAAAGTTTTTATGAACATGCATTCTTTACTTGTGGTTTTATGTTGTATAGATCACAGTCATATTTTTATTTATTTTAACATCCACATAGTGGTGGATGTTAATATTTATCAATATTTTATGGTTTTCAAAATAAACTGTAAATTCCAGCCCCTCCCTCCTGAGCCAGGTTGAGAACCCACTGTTCAGGTGCTCTTGGGTAGTCTCTAGATTAGGGGTGGGGAACCTTTTCATGTTTGAAGGCCGGATAATTTAGCTGTAATCAAATAAGGCTGCATTCAAGAAACTTCAATTAGATATACTTAAAAACGTAAATTATTTTGTAAAAATCTAACTACTGTGTACTTAATAATTTCAAAAAATGAGAACCATTTGTTAAAGTTAACCTTTTAATAACTTTGTTATGTCTGCTTTTTGTTGGAAAGCATTTGAATATTTGGTTGCAGCATGGAGGTCTGCGGTTTCACTTGATCCTCTAGATGGGTATCAGTCATTTGTGACCTTAAGCTTAGGCGTCTTGATTTGGGTTAGGGAGGAGAATATAGATTCACAGCAGTAAGTGGTTGAAAAGCAAGAAAGCATATTTCAGGCATGTCACCAAATGTGTGGGTATTCTGCATTTTTCTGTATTTCAATTGGATCTTTCTTAGCATCAAACAATGACTTTAAAGTGTCATCTACTGAGAGCTCAATCAATTACATGTGTAGTTCTTTAGGTGCCTTTGTGATAATCAACCAGGTGAGGCTGAAATACTAATTTGAGCATGATGTCATGATTCTCAAAGTCTATGAACCTTTCATTGTATTCTGCAATTAATACGTCTGTAACAGCTGCCTATTCTTCAAGTGGTTTGCATATATTATCCTGCTCATCAGTGACCTTTGTTAACTGGGAAAAATGTTCATCTGAAATTTCCTTTTGAAGAAGAAGTGTTTTGAAAAAAGCTTTTTTCAAAATGCTTGGATTTTTTGCCACATTTCATATATAGACTTAGTTTTACCCTGCAAAGAAATATTGAAGCCATTTTGATTTGACATGATATCACATAGAAATGCTACATTCCTGTAGAAATCTTCTTTCAATAAGTCACATGGCTGATTCTAATCTTCATAAAATTTAACTATCTGTTCTCCCAGAGATAAAATTTTGGCGAAAGCTTGTCCCTGCGATAGCCAACACACTTTAGAATGATATGGCAAATCCACACAATACCTCATTGTTCAAGTTTAGCATGTTATGAAACCAATGATGCCCTGGTGCATTTGGAGGAATATAGTTGACAATACTTATAACTTGTTGCAAAGTGTCACTTAAAATAGTATCTTTAGCACAGAAATTTTGCCGATGCAAGATACAATGAAAATGAATGACAGTATCTGAATCTGTTAATTTTTTTTTTTTTTTTTTTTTTTT
>NW_012150174.1:9065051-9067900 GCF_000956105.1 Propithecus coquereli
TTGTGAGCCAGTGTATCATAGTGGGTAAGAATGTGAACACTAAAATCTGAAAAACACTAGTTCAGAGTTCACTTCCACCACTTAGAACTGTGTACATCACTTAGCTCCATTTCCTTATCTGTAAAATAGGTAGGGATATAATGTCTACCTCTTAGGATTGTTGTAAGAAATAAATGACATAATATATGGAAAATAGTTTGGAGTCTGACATGTAAGCAGTCAGAAAACATTCTTAGGAAAATTATATAAGGTAGAAAAACTTCCTCTTAAATGTAGTCGCTTGAATGTCTCTGCAAGTGTGTTTGCACTGATGGTTTTTGATGTGGCAAAATTATAGAAATTAGAGGTTCATCACCCCCGAATAATATCTGAATCCTGTTTCCTCATTTAGCTATGTGAATATGAAAATATGGAAATATAAATCTTTACTTTAAAAATATAGCTATTTGAATAAATTCTACAGTAGACTCATGTAAGTTTACTGAACTCTTAAAGCTATTACTAGTTCTTTATTTTTTTAAAGAATGGGTATATTGCTGTTTTTATATTATATATAAAAGTAACTTTTATGTATATTTGACAGAAACTATGTGAAGCAACACTCCTTCTGGATTTTGAAGACATCATTTCATCATGGGACAGCAAATTTCGGATCAGACACAGTTGGTTATTAGCAAGTTACCGGAAAAAGTAGCAAAACACGTCACATTGGTTCGGGAAAGTGGCTCCTTAACTTATGAAGAGTTTCTTGGAAGAGTGGCTGAGCTTAATGATGTGTAAGCCTTGATTTTTTTTTTTTCTTTTTTCCCCATGATATATGCGCCATATGTCATGGCTGTGTAAGAGGTAACCAGAGGTATTGATTGGTAAGAGTTAATGTTTTCAAGAGCAGTTAGCAAATATTTGAGTGCCTATTATAAGTAGACTTTCTATGTAGCTTTTTAAAAATATGTAATGGGAACAGAAGATATGGGAGGAACTTAAAATGAATTTGCAACACAGAGCACAGGCATATTGAAGCAATTCTAAAATACAGCACAACATCTCAGCAATCGTATACTAATTGACTCTTGTTGGAAAGCACTGAAGGGATGCATAACACAAGGGAATATGCCAATTAGCCACTCTAGAGAAAGACTCCTAAGATAGTCAAAGGTAACACTGAGAAGGTTTCTGTATATCAACCAATTAATTCATATATGTATATGTTTATGTATCCTCTGTTTGTTTGCTGAGCCATTATTTTTCCGGAGAAATACATGTATAGTAATAGGTCAGTTTTTTTTTTTTTTTTTCAAAACAGAGTCTCACTTTGTTGCCTGAGCTAGAGTGCTGTGGCATCAGCCTAGCTCACAGCAACCTCAAACTCCTTGGCTCAAGTGATCCTCCTGCCTCAGCCTGCCGAGTAGCTGGGACTACAGGCATTGCATCACCATGCCCGGCTAATTTTTTCTATATATTTTTAGTTGTCCAGCCAATTTCTTTCTATTTCTTTCTATTTTTAATAGAGATGGGGTCTCGCTCTTGCTCAGGCTGGTCTCAAACTCCTGAGCTCAAACTATCCTCCCGCCTCGGCCTCCCACAGTGCTGCGATTACAGGCGTGAGCCACCGTGCCTGGCCTGTAATAGGTCATTTTTATAACAGGTATATTTCATTTGTTAATATTTTCTAATTAGCTAACACCTTTAAATCCCTACTTAACTCTTGAATAAATTTCTAAGATGGGATGTAAATTTTTCTGCCTTCTTAAAGAACATACCTAGTAGAACTTAGTCTTTTCTTTGCAAATTTATTCTTTATTATATCAGTTTTTATATTGATCTATATAGAAGCTATTATGATAAAATATACAATCTGGGACCTGAATTGTCCCAGACTGGTATGCTTTTTAAATATTACTTTCTTTGCTGTTTGCTTTCTCCCCAAGTGACAGGTGGGCAGATGTCACTTCTTTGTATTAAATCTTCCTCTAGCAGCGTCCACATCTACCTTTCTTTACACACACACACAAACATACATACACACACACACACACACACACACACACACACACACACACATATACACACTATCCCCTTGGGAGTATAATTAGAACTTATTGGAGTTGCCTCTTAAATGAGATCTTAAAGTATCTCTATTTAGTCTTTTAATTTTAGATGACACTCACTGAGCACATATTATGTACACGTCATTTCTGCTGAGGGTTGGACATTTTAACGTTACCAAAATGGATTACCCAAGTAACTGAGTCTCAAGCTTTTCCCACTATCCCACATTACCTCTCCTTAAACCCGAAAAAAAGGCCAAATAAAATTACCTAGCAGTCCAGGACCACTTAGTATATAAACTTAAAATATTGTAGTCACTACTAATAGCTTACGGTAAGATATATGTGAACCCACTCCCTAGGCTTTATGACAGCTGTGTTAGGTAATAAGAGACATACTTGGCAATCTGGAACACATTAGGTAAGTTTGAAATATTATCTTTATGAACATGGTTAGAGTCAATTGTTACTAGCCAGTCATAAAGAATAAAGATTATCTTAAAAGTTAAAGTTATTGTAGAAGATGATTTCTTTTGAGAACACTGGATTTCATTCATCAAAAAAAAAAAAAAACCTGTATGAAGATAAATATATACAAATACTTAGAAAATGAACTAGAAGGATACACACTAAACTATACCCAGTGTTTGTCTATAGGTCAGGAAATGGTGGGAAAGGAGGGCAGTGAGGGAGTTATTTACATTTTGCTATGTGTGTTGATACATTATCTGATCTTTTATTATAAAAATGTAGTCATAGGTTTTTTTTTTTTTTTGAGACAGAGTCTCACTCTGTTGCCCT
>NW_012150174.1:9067950-9070370 GCF_000956105.1 Propithecus coquereli
TTTCCTATAAAATTATTACTATTTCACCTGGCTTATATGGGTAGTAATTTGGGTGAAATAAAATGATAGTCTTTGATGAGTAAAGTACAATTTCTTGGGGGATCAGATTTTGGGGGGCATTGCTTTTTTGATACATATTAGATGTACATATTTTGGGGGTGCATGTGATAATTTGATACATTCATATAATCAAAGTAATTGGGACATCTATCACCTCGAATATTTATCTTTATGCTAGGAACATTTGAATTATTCTCTTCTAGCTATATTGAAATGTACTGTCAATTAATGTTAACTATAGTCACTCTACTGATCCATCGAATACCAGGTCTTATTTCTTCTAAGTGTGTATCCGTGCCCATTAATCAACTCTCTTAAAATTGTAATACATTTTTCTTTTTCTATCTGTATTCTTTTAGAAACAAAAAAACTGCTATTAGCTGTGTGACTTTGAGCAAGTTACTTCAACCTCTCTGTGCCTGTTTCCTCAACTATCCTGGTCTTTCATCTAATAAAATGGTTATTATTGGGATTTAAATGACCAATTCATGAATACATGGAAAGTGTTTAGAAGAGAGTGTTACACAATGGAAATGATCAATAAATATTGGCTGCTTTTACTATTAGTAGTATTAGTATTGCATAGGGATTTTCACATTCAGTTATTGAATATTTCACTATGGGCAAATACTAAAAATTTAGCTTACTTTCTATTTTAACCAGATTTTCAGTGCTCACTATTCTTGCAGATCATTATTTACCAAAGAAAAAGAGCTGTCTAGAATAAATACAAACAACTCTTCTCTAGCCACAATACATAGAATTATATCTTTTCAGACTTTAGAGTAAGTGGTTATGAAATAAATGTGATTAAATTTTAAAGTCAATTTAACAAATTATTGATCTATATTGATAAAAGATTGTTAAAGTTAGTGATCTAACCTTTGAAGTATATTTATATTTAGAAAACAAGTTATATAAACTCTAAACTAAAAACACCTAAAGGAGTTAAAGAGCAAAAGAGCTGTATTTTTACAAGAAGAAAGTATGAGGTGGTTAAATTATCTAACATTTTAATTTTCTTAGGTTTTTCAAACCAGAAGTCTCATTTATATATATTTTAAAATTAAAAATAATTTGCATATTTACAAATATAGTAATTCACAACAAATTTTTTTTAGCTGATATAATTATGTTGTGAGCCAGTGTATCATAGTGGGTAAGAATGTGAACACTAAAATCTGAAAAACACTAGTTCAGAGTTCACTTCCACCACTTAGAACTGTGTACATCACTTAGCTCCATTTCCTTATCTGTAAAATAGGTAGGGATATAATGTCTACCTCTTAGGATTGTTGTAAGAAATAAATGACATAATATATGGAAAATAGTTTGGAGTCTGACATGTAAGCAGTCAGAAAACATTCTTAGGAAAATTATATAAGGTAGAAAAACTTCCTCTTAAATGTAGTCGCTTGAATGTCTCTGCAAGTGTGTTTGCACTGATGGTTTTTGATGTGGCAAAATTATAGAAATTAGAGGTTCATCACCCCCGAATAATATCTGAATCCTGTTTCCTCATTTAGCTATGTGAATATGAAAATATGGAAATATAAATCTTTACTTTAAAAATATAGCTATTTGAATAAATTCTACAGTAGACTCATGTAAGTTTACTGAACTCTTAAAGCTATTACTAGTTCTTTATTTTTTTAAAGAATGGGTATATTGCTGTTTTTATATTATATATAAAAGTAACTTTTATGTATATTTGACAGAAACTATGTGAAGCAACACTCCTTCTGGATTTTGAAGACATCATTTCATCATGGGACAGCAAATTTCGGATCAGACACAGTTGGTTATTAGCAAGTTACCGGAAAAAGTAGCAAAACACGTCACATTGGTTCGGGAAAGTGGCTCCTTAACTTATGAAGAGTTTCTTGGAAGAGTGGCTGAGCTTAATGATGTGTAAGCCTTGATTTTTTTTTTTTCTTTTTTCCCCATGATATATGCGCCATATGTCATGGCTGTGTAAGAGGTAACCAGAGGTATTGATTGGTAAGAGTTAATGTTTTCAAGAGCAGTTAGCAAATATTTGAGTGCCTATTATAAGTAGACTTTCTATGTAGCTTTTTAAAAATATGTAATGGGAACAGAAGATATGGGAGGAACTTAAAATGAATTTGCAACACAGAGCACAGGCATATTGAAGCAATTCTAAAATACAGCACAACATCTCAGCAATCGTATACTAATTGACTCTTGTTGGAAAGCACTGAAGGGATGCATAACACAAGGGAATATGCCAATTAGCCACTCTAGAGAAAGACTCCTAAGATAGTCAAAGGTAACACTGAGAAGGTTTCTGTATATCAACCAATTAATTCATATATGTATATGTTTATGTATCCTCTGTT
>NW_012150174.1:9080120-9082539 GCF_000956105.1 Propithecus coquereli
TTCATACTGTTATTGCCTTTCAGCTGTTTGAATTTCACCAGTTGTCTAATTGCTGTATAGCAGAGATTTTTATAATCAAATTCCTTTTTGCCTCAATATCTCTAACCATTACATCACACTTACCTTCTATCTCTATTTTTGGGTTTTTAGCTGGCTGTGGAGCCCTAGGAAGGCACCCTATTTAGCTCTTAGATGACCTTAAAAAATAATATTTCAGGCGATCATTTCTTTTAAGAACACTGAGTTTCATTCATTTAAAAAAAAATAGAAAGGTTTTTGTTTTGTTATGTTTTGTATAATAGTAATTTTTAGTTATGGCGTGGACTTCTCACCTTCAGTGCACTGTTTTCTCAGTTCATCTTTACATTTTAGGTAATTGAATATATCAACTGTGCTAAAAATGTAATGGCAGCTGTCGTAGAGTATTAGAAAGTCTCGTCCACCATTGAGTGGATTAGAATAGACAGTTCTTAACCTTTTTGATGCCAAAGACCTTTTGATGATAATGAAGGCATGATTTTTATTAGGCCTCCTATCCCAACCCTGATCTGAAACAGACAAAGCAACAGTTAATCATCCATATGCATATAAACCATAAATCGGGCATCATGAATGTTCCGAAGTCCATTCCAACCAACCCATTAAAAACCCCTGAGCGAAATTTTCCCTTTGAGTCACAGACCCTGAGTGTTACCCAAATAACATGCCACGTTTCCTCAGTAGATTATCAGTTTTACCTCTACTATGTTTCACTTCCAGTTTATTCAAACATTTGAGCACAGGTATGCCAGGCACTAGGAATATATGGTAAATAAGACAAATTGCTACTCAAGTAGACTGTAATTATAGTTCAGGGCCATCTCACTTTTGATCCAGATTACCACAGATTCGGTATTAATCTTCATACCTCCAGGCTCTTCTACTCCAAATCCTAATTTATGCTGCTGTGAGATTTGCTTTTCTAAAGCACAACTGTCATCAGATCACTGCTCTGCTTAAAATTCCATAACAGTTTCTCCTTGCCTACAAAATAGTCCAAAGTCTTTAATGTGGCATTCAAGGTCCCCTAAATATGGCTCCAAACTCTCTTTGCTGTTTTATTCACAATTATCCCCCTTTGCACTCTGTATTTTCCCCAGGCTTAACTAATTTCAGACTATGTAATTGTTCCTTTTCTACCTCAGTGCCTCTGCTTATTGAATTCCCTCAACTAGAATGTCCATTCCTTCTGTCGTTTAAATGCCATCAGCTACAAGTCACTGTAAACTCCTGTTAAGCTAGTTTAAACAAAAACAGTATTTATTTTCTCATTTATCAAGAGATCCTAGCTCCATAGACGACCTCCAGGACTGGTTAATTTAAAGACCCAGCAAATCTCTCTTCTGAACTCATTGGTCAGTATTAGGTCATATCTCCGTTGTACAGCTACACTGTCAGAGGGAATGTGATTACCATTATTGGTTAGATTAGACTAACCAGGATTGACTCCTGAGTCCCTGAGTCATTTCAGGGAGTGGTGGACACCAAAACAAAATAAGGTTCGGCCAGCAATGAAAAGTAGGAATAGTATTTGGATAATCAGCCAGGAGTTCTGTCACATCTTTTATTTCTATATGTCTCAACTTGATGTCTCTTTAAAGGTCCACCTCAAATACCATCTTATCCACAAAGTCTTCCTGAATAAGCATTCTCTTGCCTCTTCTAAATTCCAAGAGCATTTTATTTATGCTTTGTAATTAAATTCTACATTAAGAATAAAATTATTTATTTAGGTTCTTAGTTCCCCTTGTAGATAGTAAGTTCCTGAGGATAGGAACTATGTCTAGATTTAATCTTTTCAATCTCACATCCCTTATAGCCCATAATACAGTGCTTTGTACCGGGTAGGAAATCAGTATATGTTGAATGAACAAAAATGTGTTGAAGAACTACTCTCATTTTAAATGACTAGGATAGGTTGAAATTTTCCTTGTTTATTGATACAGTATATTAGCTCAATTACATTCACTCTCTTTATTTCAGAAAATACTGAGCTGACTTTGAAGAGGCCAATATAAATTACAGAAAGCTGTAGCAATATGATTATATCAAGTTTTTGATCCCTTAGTTTTCTGTTGCTCCTCTTTGACAAACATAGAATTAATGTTTAATTTTATTCAAATTCCTTTTTGCCTCGGTGTCTCAAACCGTTACATCTGTATGTGACTAGTTTAAATATCTTCCTTAAAATAAGATTCTAAGTATTAAAGTTGAAGGCAATTAGATATTACTCCTGGGTGATTTTTCTTGGTTTTAGATCTACTCTAAAGAAATTTTTTGTTGGCCGGGCACGGTGGCTCACGCCTGTAATCCTAGCACTCTGGGAGGCCGAGGCGGGTGGATTGTTTGAGCTCAGGAGTTCGAAACCAGCCTGAGCAAG
>NW_012150174.1:9082589-9084293 GCF_000956105.1 Propithecus coquereli
CAGGCTGGTTTCGAACTCCTGAGCTTAAACAATCTGCCCGCCTCGGCCTCCCAGAGTGCTAGGATTACAGGCGTGAGCCACCACGCCCGGCCTAGTCATAGGTTTTTAAACTCTAGCATTTTCCTTATTTTTTTAAATCATCCAAATAGTAGTATTTGAAGCATTACTTCTGGGACCATATTCTTAAGGAATAAAATAGGATTGTGAATTTAATAGTATCATAAGAGTGGAATGCTTTGTTATGTTTATGGTTTCCACTTGTGAGGAGTAATCAGTGCCATTTACTATCCTTTTAGAGCCTTGGAATTTATATATATAAACCTAGTCTATTGTATAAAATTTTGCCTTTTAGCTTAAAGATACAAGTATTGGATAAAATGTGCCCTATGAAATCATCTACAAGCTAAGCTTACTGTGTAATACAGAGATGATGATAAAGAATATCTTCCTTTTATGTATTTAGCACAGGACACTTCTGACTGGTTTTGGTTCCTAAAACCAATTCCCATGGGTCAGAGTTGAGTGTTTCACAAGTGCAATGCTCTCTGAGAACTGTAAAGTTAAACTTACACAGAAGAAGTATGGCTTGGTAGCTAGAAAAGAGAACTGATGCCAAATTCCTGGCCTCAAGCAATTCTCCTCCCTCAGGCATGAGCCCACGACACTCAGCCTAGAAAACAGAACTGGAAACCGGCACAGCTGAATTATTTTTACTTAAAGACTTTGTGTCCTAAGACTAGTTGCTTAATTTTTGATGGCCTCATCTTATTTAGCTGTAAATCACTTAGTTGAGTGTGATATCCCCACTGGTGCTTAGAGAAAAATGTTAGTAATGATAAAAGGGAACTGCAATACTTCAGTCTTCGACTGATTTAAAGGTGTTGATAGCATGATATTGAATTATCTTCTAAAAGTGTTATATTTTTATATTAGAATGCTCTGGCTCTCAGAATTACTCTGCTAGAGGAGGACAGTAAGAGCTATAATTAAAGTGTCTCAAATCATTTGTTTTACTTGACCTAGCCCCAAATTATCTAGAAAACAAAATCTTTCAAAGAGATGTGTTAATGTTGTTTAAACAAAGACTCAACCAAGAACAAGATTTTTTCATGCTTTATATACATCTAAGGCAATAATCAAAATTTGGATAAGTGAAACTAGCCAAGCATTTTTTAAAGTACCTGATTTCTTAGACTTGTTTTTGCTAAATGTCTTTGTTAGAAATTAAAGACCATTGAGATATAGATATGACAAAAAGATTTATAAATATCATTCTACTAAGCTGGTGACTTTAAAAACCTTGGAAATTAAATTTTATGTTTATGTCCAAAACATGTTCTATCCCTATGTTTTTAAGAATCTAGTTGTTAAAATCATTGTTATTATTTCTCTTTATGTGTTTTCTTCATATTTCCTTCTCGATGTTTGAAAGTGTTTCTTGAATCTGGTTTCATAGTGCTGTTATTTTATATGACTTTTCATAAAATTAGCATATGCATTTGTTCCTTTTCAGAACTGCTAAAGTGGCTTCTGGCCAGGAAAAACATCTTCTCTTTGAGGTACAACCTGGATCTGATTCCTCTGCCTTTTGGAAAGTAGTTGTACGGGTGGTCTGTACCAAGGTGAGACTGATAGACTTCCACTTCTAAGCTTAAACTATTTTTGTGGTTACAACCACATTTAATAATGTAAAATAATATAGTG
>NW_012150174.1:9086978-9094157 GCF_000956105.1 Propithecus coquereli
AAAAAAAAAAAAAAGAAAGAAATTTTTTTATTTGCAATCTTAGATTCTTTCCAAAAGAATCTGAGAGATCAGTGTTTATATTAGAAAGTTAGAATTCAAATCCAATATGAAAAACTGATAGGAGACTGAAAGTTTCATATTTCTTAAACAACTAAAAAAAATATGTACTTTAAGCTTCTATATTTACATTAAGTCCTTATCTGCCATCTATGATTATCCCCAAATAATATTTAATCCATTGTAAAAATAATCTAAATTATGTTTAAATGGAATGTTTCATGGGTATAATATTGGAAAAATTAATAGGTTAATTAAAAATTATGTACTAAGGTGGCTATTAAGAACTTCCATCCTTCCTGCTACCTAGACCAAAACCTTGGAGTCATCCTTGACATCTTTTTCCTCTCATACCTCATAAATAATCCATAAGTGAATCCTGTCTGGTTTCTCTTCAAAATATATTCAGAATCTGACTAGTTCTCACCATCTATTATATCTGCACTACCACCACCGTATTCCTAGTGACTATTATCTCACCAGGATTATTCTAATAGTCTCCTGACTGATCTTCCTGCTTCTGCTCTTGCCCCCCTTGTTTATTCTCAGCACAACAGCAGTCCAGTCCACAATTTGAAATGAAAATCAGATCATATTACTCCTTGGCTCAAAACCCTCCAGTGACTTCCCACTCACTTGGAATAAAAGCCACAGTTGTTACTGTGATCAGCAAAGTCCTGTATACTCTGTCTTCGCCTCACCCTCTAACCTTATCTTCTCTTCCATTGCTTCCTCTTTCCTTCTGTTCAAACCACTCTGGGCTTCTTGTTGGACTCCTTGTGTTCCTTGCCAGATACACTTATGCCTAACAGCCTCTGCACTTCCTATTTGTCTCAGCCTGGAATGATTTTCCTGCTAGTTTTCTGTATGACTCATTTTTGTACCTTTTTCAGTTCTTAAGTGTCACTTTCTCTGTGAGGCCTTCCCTGCAGCCCCTCAGCATTCCTTATCCCCTGTTTCATCTTCTCCATAACACTTATTTCCATCTAACCAGTCTGTATGTTATTTGTCTCCTCCTACCTATCATGTAACTTGCATGAGAACAGGGATTTTTGTTTTATACACATTATATCACTTGTGCCAGGAGCAATGTACATAGTACCTATAACAGCTACATAATGGGTACTCAATAAATATTTGTTGCAGGAATCCTATGATTAGAATAGTTACAGTGTGATAAACTTTGCTTTTACAGTACTAAGCTTGTATGAACTATTTCATAATTTCTTCTGTACTATGCAGTTCCAAAGGAGGACTGGCCAAGTTTGCTCAGTTCTGAAGGCCTATTTTGTAAGCCTCTATAAATTCCTATCACCTTTTAATTCTATTTAAATGTTCTCTACCAAGTAGAATCTACCTGATGTCCAGTCTCTTATTACAAAGAACCTTGTATATTTGCATCTCCACATAGATCTTACCTTCCCAAAATTTAATCAACTTTTTGATTATTAGAGTTGGTTCTATAATTTTCACAGTATGGAATCTGACTCATTCTTGATTCTTAGTATTTTCTTTCATTACCTTCTCAAATAGTAAATAAAAAAATAAGTATATTACAACTATTATTTTCATTCAAAATATTCAAATGTTGCTGTAATAATGTTTTTTAATATGTAACCTAACTATGTTCTCACTTTGTCATTTCCCCATTTCCATCGACGCATTTCTTAATCTATTAATAACTTCAGTCACAATTTTAAGGCTCTATCTTTATATCTCTTCCTACATTATTCATTTTTCTAAATATTTTCTGATTTTGCTTGTCCCATTTACTTTGATATACACTTAATTTCTTTTTTTCTCTTTTAAACATCTCCTACAGGGATAGTTTCTTTTTTTAATTTATTTTTTAAATTCAGAATATTACAGGGATACAAACACTTTGGTTACATATATTGCCTTTGCACTGCCCAAGTCAGAGCTACAAGCGTGCCTATCCCCCAGACAGTGTGCACTGCACCCTTAGGTGTGAATTTACCCATCCCCTGCACCCCCTCCCACCTGTCGACATCCGATGAATGTTACTTCCGTATGTGCATGTAAGTATTGATCTATTAGTACCAATTTAGTGGTGAGTACATGTGTTGCTTGTTTTTCCATTCTTGTGATACTTCACTTCAAAGTATGGGCTCCAGCCTCCATCCAGGATAATTCAAGAGGTATTAATTTACCATCATTTTTTATGGCTGAGTAGTACTCCATGGTATTAGCACATTTTATTAATCCACTCACGTATTAATGGGCACTTGGGTTGTTTCCACATCTTTGCAATTGTGAATTGTGCTGCTATAAACATTCACGTGCAGATGTCTTTATTATAGAATGTCTTTTTTTCTTTTGGGTAAGTACCCAATAGAGGGATTACTGGATCAAATAGTAGTTCTACTTTTGGTTCTTTCAGGTATCTCCGTATTACTTTCCATAGAGGTTGAACTAATTTGCAGTCCCACGAGTGGTGTATGAGTGTTCCAATCTCTCTGCATCCACGGCAACATTTGTCGTTTTGGGACTTTTTGATAAGAGTCATTCTCACTGGAGTTAAGTTATATTTCATTGTGGTTTTGATTTGCATTTCCCTGATGATTAGAGATGTTGAGCAATTTTTCATATGTTTGTTGACCATTTGTCTATTTTCTTTTGAAAAGTTTCTGTTTATGTCCTTTGTCTACTTTTTAATGGGGTTGTTTGATTTTTTCTAAGTTCTATATCAATTCTAGTTATCAGCCTTGATTGGATGGGTAGCGTGCAAATATTTTCTCCCATTCTGTAGGTTGTCTATGTACTCTCATGATAGTTTCCTTGGCTGTGCAGAAGCTTTTTAATTTGATCAGGTCCCATTTATTTATTTTGGTTGTTGCCATGATTGCCTTTGGTGTCTTCTTCATAAATTCTTTGCCTAAGCTGATGTCTGTAAGAGTTTTTCCAACATTTTCTTCTAGAATTCTTATGCTTTCGTGTCTTAGGTTTAAGTCTGTCATCCATCGTGAATTGATTTTTGTGAGTGGTGAGAGGTGTGGATCCTGTTTCAGTCTTCTACGTCTGGCTATCCAATTTTCTCAGCACCGTTTATTGAATAGGGATTCTTTTCCCCAGTGTCCGTTTTTGTCTGCTTTGTCAAAGATCAGACAAGAATATTAGGATGGTTTTATATCTGGGTTCTCAGTCCTGTTCTGTTGGTTTATATCTCTGTTCTTCCACCAGTACCATATTGTTTTGGCTACTATAGTCTTGTAGTACAGCTTGAAGTGTGGTAGATTGTTGCCTCCCAATGATGTGCGCTTAATAGATTTCATGGCTTACTTCTGTTCTCACAGTCTTCCATCCCATCTCCTGTGCTGACAAGAATTTTTTCACATCTTATATCTTTCTCTGATTACGTCAAGTTCTCTATCCAAGAACATTACATCTTCACCTTACTGGCCTTGCTCATTTCAAAAAAAGAATATATTTCTCATTCTGTGACTCTCCCAAGCCTTATGAAAGCAATCCCCTATCCTTGTCCCCAATGTCTTCACATGTTAGGTCGTAAACTGGAGGGGGAGAGATACAACCTCTCTAGGACAGCAGTTTCACATTAAACAAGTTTTTTGCTAAAGCTAAAAATGGCCTTCTAAGACAAGTTCAACCATATTTTGTTAGGATTTACTTTAATGTAATTTTCTTGCTTTAGTTTAGAAGTTTGGGTACAAAATAGAAGTTAAAGATATTCAAAAAAGCACTTGTTTCAGTTATAGTAGAATCACATGTGATTGTTGGATTTGAATAAATTCTTGAAGTAAGAAATTCTTTAAGAAATTAAAGTGAAAGAATCGTCAATACCAATCTATAAAATTTATTTCTTAACTCTGGGAAAGTCACCTAGCCCCATCAGCTCTAAACAGGATGATGCCTAATATCTTACACGGTTATTTTGAGTATCAAATGAGATAAATTTGAGTAAGTACTTTGAACTCCACAAATGTAGGGGACATGGCATTATTCATTTATTCAGAGTTTTGCTTCCTCATGCAATTTGTAAACCTTGAAAACTTTTTCCTAGGATGATTGACTAAGTACTTGTTCCTTCTTTTTTTAAAAAAAAAATTGGTCAGAGACATAATCAACTTTTCCTTTTTCTATTTTCTTTGTATTTTTAGATTAACAAAAGCAGTGGCATAGTGGAAGCATCACGGATCATGAACTTGTACCAGTTTATTCAACTTTATAAAGATATCACAACTCAAGCTGCAGGAGTATTGGCACAGAGCTCCACCTCTGAAGAACCTGATGAAAACTCATCCTCTGTAACGTCTTGTCAGGCTAGTCTTTGGATGGGAAGGTATATAATGCATAATTACCAATTTTACTTATTTTCCAAGATGCAGACCACTGAAATATCATTAATATATTTGCTAGTGCTCATTGTGATATCTTAAATCTTTTTGTTTCAGTTAGTGTTATATCTAAGATCAGTTTTTGGGTTATTCTGTGCTTCAGACATTGTTACAGCGCCAAATGAAAGCCACATTAAACTGGTTCACACCAGTCAATGTTTCTCTCAAACTAGTCTGCAAGAATCCACTCTCTATGCTATATACTTGCATTTAATAACAAATGAGATAGTCAATGCCCCCCTCATAATAGGTATTTAGGTTTGTAGACAGTTAAAGCCCTTTAAGGAATTAGGTCCAAGAATTTGGCAAAATCATCCCAGCTTTTCTTAAAAGTGTCTAATTGGTGGATTAAAATTTTAAATATTAGCTTCAGGACTTGGCAGTCCATTCAGGAATGAGCTGAATGCATATACTGAGATACCAGAAGGAAATGAAGTCAGCCAGAGTTTTCTATGATGGTGCTTGTTTACTCAGGCCTACTATATTATTGTTCTATCTAAACTTTCTTTTCCTTCTCTGTTATGCTTTTGGCATGTGAAAGCTCCCACCTGTTGCCATTTGACAATCATGACCATAATTTAAATTTGTAAATGCCTCATTGGAAAAAGACTTATGTGGGTCCAGACATGTTGACATCCTGTCTTATTGAAATACTGGTTAGACAGCAGAAATCTGTATTGACATTGTCCTTACCTTAAAGTTTGAAATGTGCTTAACAATAATCTCTCTTTTATTGCTTAGTTGCATTTTCTGGTTCATTCTTTTATTGAGATAGGGTCTCACTCTGTCGCCGTGGCTAGAGTGCAGTAGCATGATCATAGCTCACTGCAACCTCAAGCTCAAGCAATCCTCCTGCCTCAGCCTCTCAAGTAGCTGGGACTACAAGTGTGTGCCACCATGCCCGGCTAATTTTTCTTTCTTTTCTTTTTTTTGTAGAGATGGGGTCTCACTCTTGCTCAGGCTGGCCTTGAACTCCTGTCTGGTTCATTCTTAACCAACTGGTTTTCAAGTACTATGTTGTAGTTGAATTATATTTTCCATTTATCATTTCTTGGTTACCTTTAATAGAATTATTTGGTTTTCTAGGTTTGGGCTATATGAGTATTATTGATATGCCAGATGAGTTTTAGAACATTGTAGGTGGTGTTTAGGCTTATCTTTCCTGTATTTTGTGAAGTTAATCTTTCAAAAATGGATCTGATTTTTGGCTTTTTTTCTTCTCCCTCTTCAGAATGGTGATTTTTTTTAAGTGTTTTAAAAGCTGAGGATGTTATTAACCAGTATATTTAAGCTATATGGTAGGAAGTGAAAAGAAAGTAATACTTTTTTTCATGTTGCAATCTTAATGAAGAAGGTAGAGGTGTTAACCATGTGCCCTTGAGACTGGAAACTCAATGCCTGATTGGTTTGTTAGAGCTGCTTCTTGTCTTTGTTTGTTGGTTTATGGTGATACCCTGATATGCTAGTTCATAGGAAAAGATTTTCCAAGTGGAGGGGATCTTAAGGGGCATTTATGTAGTTCAGCTTTACATCTGATGCATAATTCTACTTATGGTTTACATTTATTGAATATTTACAGGGTATTGGAATTGTGATGAGTAGTGTACATATATAAACTCAGTACATCTTCCCCAGCTGTCCTCATAAGGAGGCTGAGATGATGCTGCAGGGGGAAAACTGAGAGAAAAGATCTATTAAATATAGCAGAGTTAATCTGATAGGAGTACAATTATTGGCCCATTTCAGATGAAGAAACTAAGATTTAGCCAAATAAGTGTCATAATTAGAAATTGACCTAGCTAAGACTCACATTCAGGCCTGTCTGGCAATACAGCTGTGCTGTGACTTCTGCATTATTACTTTATGGTGTGTAAAGATCTTGTGATACAGTGCTTCTCAAACTTTAATATTCAGTGGTTTGAGGAGGAGCCTGAGATTCTATTAAGCTCCCAGGTGGGGCCAATTCTGCTAATCCTCAGATAACACTTTGAATAGCGAGGCTATACTTAACCACCTTTTGCCAAGTGGTACTCCAACTTGCAAGTACAAGTAACACTGCAGTTATGTGAGACTCATTGCCTCAGAGTAGCAAGCCTTCTCATACTCAGATGGCCCTAACCACTATGAAGTTTTTCCTTTTGCTTTGTGTTCCTCAGAGTAGCCAAAATCTGGCTCTCTTGAGGCAGCACAGCACAGACTCTAGAACCAAATTGCCTGTGTTCACTCCTGTGTGATTTTTGGACAAATTATTAAACTTTTTCCTCAGTTTCCTCATCTTTTAAAAGAGGTTGATAACTATAGTATCTGCCTCATGGAACTGTTGAGACTGTCAAAAGATGTAACATGCTTAGAAGAGTGCCTGGCATGTAATAATTTTTCTATAAGAGTTAACTATTTATTATTATTAAATTGTTACTGTATTCTACTTATTGTTCTCAGTGGCTGTGCCCTCTGGAATTCCACCAAACAAGTCTGTTCTCTCTTCTAGCCTTTCAAATATTTAAAAACAGTAATCACACTTTCACTGAGCCTTCTGTTCTCAAGGATAAGCATCCCCAGTTCCTCTGGCCTTTGTTTATATGGATATCTTCTACATACTGGCGGCTTTCCTGGATGATCCTTTATCTGTCAGTATGCCTTTAAGAGTATGAAGCATAGGCCGGGCGCGGTGGCTCACGCCTGTAATCCTAGCTCTCTGGGAGGCCGAGGCGGGCGGATCGTTTGAGCTCAGGAGTTCGAGACCAGCCTG
>NW_012150174.1:9094235-9098341 GCF_000956105.1 Propithecus coquereli
GCTTGAGCCCAGGAGTTTGAGGTTGCTGTGAGCTAGGCTGATGCCACAGCACTCTAGCCCGGGCAACACAGTGAGACTCTGTCTCAAAAAAAAAGAGTATGAAGCATAGAACTGAATACTGCAGTCTACAAGTGATCTAACAGGAACAAATAGAGCAAGACTCTCCCTTCTGGTCACTGGGCTGCCAGGAAAGTAGCAAAAAATCCAGTGAACATTATACAGATTCCAATGACTATTTTTGTTTCTCCTGTTCTTTTTTTTTTTTTTTTTAATCTCTGTTCACAGTGCTGTTCTTTGTAGCCCTCTGCTCCTCACTTTTAAACTCTAACCTTCAGAACACTCTGACACTCTTTGTGGATTCAGTTATTTTCTCTGTCACTGACACCCAAGTCAACATCTTTAGATGAAAATTGTAAACTCCTCAAAAGCAGAGACCCTAATTCATCTGGGTCTAGACCTAAAAGGCACTTAAATGTTCAACTGAATGCATATATTTATATAAAATTCAGATACATTAGATCCTCATCCAAGTTTTCATTCAGTTTCTTTGTTTCAATTCAGTGGCTGCCCTCTTTTCTTCATTACTAAAGCATAACATTTAATCAATTACTATATCTTAATGATTTGTCTTTTAAAATGCTCCTTAGACTAGGCCCTAATTATCTCCTAGATGAATTGCTGAAATAAGGTCCTGACTTTCTTTTCTCTAAATTGTCCTTCATACTGTGCTCCCAATTAATCCTCCTAAAGTACCGTTTCAGTAGGAGTCACTTTCCCTTACGGATTCTAGTTTGCTTGTCAGAACACATTCAAACTTAGTATTTTGACATTTAAGAATCAGATTATCTCTGCTCTATTTAATCAGTCTTTTCTCAGTTTTCCCCCTGGAGCATCATCCCAGCCTCCTTGTTACACATACACATTTTTATTTTCTACCTCCATAGCTTTGTGTACTAGAATGTCCTCTATCAAATCTCATTATTTTTCTATCTCATCTTTCCAAAAAGTTTGAAATACACTCATCTCTTCCTTCTTTACTTAGCACTTACTATGTGTAATATACATTTGACATTTATTTGTATTGTTTTATGTTCAAATCAAATTTTTTTTGATTTTTTTTATTTTAGCATATTACAGGGGTACAAATGTTCAGGTTATGTATATTGCCCTTGCCCCACCCAAGTCAGAGCTTCAAGCATGTCCTTCCCCCAGGTGATGCGCACCGCACCCATTAGGTGTGTATATGTCCAGTCCCCTCCCCTCTCCCACCTGTCCAACACTTGATGAATGTTATTACTATATGTGTACTTAAGTATTGATCATTTAACACCAATTTGGTATTGATGGGCACTTGGGTTGTTTCCACATCTTTGCAATTGTGAATTGTGCTGGTATAAACATTCTAGCGCAGATGTCTTTTTTATAGACTGTCTTTTGTTGTTTTGGGTAGATGCCCGGTAATGGGATTGCTGGATCAAATGGTAGTTCTACTTGTATCTCTTTGAGATATATCCATATTGCTTTCCACAGAGGTTGTACTAGTTTGCAGTCCCACCAGCAGTGTATGAGTGTTCCTATCTCTCCACATCCGCACCAACATTTATTGTTTTGGGACTTTTTGATAAAGGCTATTCTCACTGGAGATAAGTTATATCTCATTGTGATTTTGATGTGCATTACCCTGATGATTAGAGACGTTGAGCATTTTTTCATATGTTTGTTAGCCATTAGTCTATCTTCTTTTGAAAAGTTTCTGTTCATGTCCTTTGCCCACTTTTTGAAAGGGTTTGATTTTTTCTTGCTGATTTTCCTGAGTTCTATATAGATTCTAGTTATCAGCACTTTATCAGATGTGTAACATGCGAATATTTTCTCCCATTCTGTAGGTTGTCTGTTTACTCTCATGATAGTTTCCTTGGCTGTGCAGAAGCTTTTTAATTTGATCAGGTCCCATTTATTTATTTTGGTTGTTGCTGTGATTGCCTATGGGGTCTTCTTGATAAATTCTTTGCCTAGGCCAATGTCTATAAGAGTTTTTCCAACATTTTCTTCTAGAATTCTTATACTTTCACGCCTTAGGTTTAAGTCTGTTATCCACTGTGAGTTGATTTTTGTGACAGGTGAAAGGTGCGGATCCTGTTTCAGTCCTCTACATATGGCTATCCAATTTTCCCAGCACCATTTATTGAATAAGGATTCTTTTCCCAAATGTATGTTTTTGTCTGCTTTGTCAAAGATTATATGGCTATATGAGGATGGTTTTATATCTGGGTTCTCAGTTCTGTTCCATTGGTCCATATGTCTCTTCTTGTGCCAGTACCATGCTGTTTTAATTACTGTAGCCTTGTAATATAGCTTGAAGTCTGGGAAATTGATGTCTCCCAATTTGTTCTTTTTGCTTAAGATTGCTTTTGCTATATGGGGTCTTCTCTGGTTCTATACGAAACATAGAATTATTTTTTCTAGATCTGTGAAAAATGATGTTGGTATTTTAATAGGGATTGCATTGAATCTGTAGGTCACTTTGGGTAGTATAGACATTTTAACAATGTTGATTCTGCTGACCCATGAGCATGGTATGGTTTTCCACCTGTTCACGTCCTCTGCTATTTCCTTCCTCAGTGTTTCATAGTTCTTCCTGTAGAGGTCTTTTACCTCCTTAGATAAATGTATTCCTAGATATTTTACTTTCTTTGTTGCTATCGTGAAGGATATTGAGTCTTCCATTTGGTTCTCAGTTTCACTGTTGTTGGTGTATAGGAATGCTACTGATTTCTGTACATTGATTTTGTAACCTGAGACTTTGCTGAATTTGTTTATCCATTCCAGTAGTCTCGTGGCAGAATCTTTAGGATTTTCTAGATATAAGATGATATCGTCAGCAAAGAGTGATAGTTTGACCTCTTTTGCCCCCGTTTGGATGCCCTTGATTTCCTTCTCTTATCTGATAGCTCTGGCTAGAACTTCCAGCACTATGTTGAATAAAAGCAGTGATAAAGGGCAACCTTGTCTGGTTCCAGTTCTAAGTGGGAATGCTTTCAATTTTTCCCCATTCAGTATGATATTGGCTGTGGGTTTGTCATATATGGCTTGTATAATTTTCAGGTGAGTCCCATCTATGCCTATTTTGTTAAGCGTTCTTATCATAAAAGGTTGTTGAATTTTGTCAAATGCTTTTTCTGTGTCTATTGAGAGGATCATATGGTCTTTGTTTTTGCTTCTATTTATGTGGTGAATTACATTTATAGATTTGCATATGTTGAACCATTCCTGCATCTCTGGGATGAAGCCTACTTGGTCGTGATGGATTATGTTTTTGATAAGCACCTGAATTCGGTTTGCTAGGATTTTGTTGAGAATTTTTGCACCTATATTCATAAGGGATGTTGGTCTGTAGTTTTCTTTTTCTTTTTTCTTTTTTTCTTTTTCTTTTCTTTTTCCTTTCCTGGTTTTGGTTTTAGGTGATGTTGGCTTCATAAAATGTGGTGGGGAGGATTCCTTCCTTCTCGATGTTGTGAAATAATTTCTGCAGGATAGGCACCAGTTCTTTGTAGGTCTGGTAAAATTCGGGTGTGAAACCATCTGGTCCGGGACTTTTCTTTGTAGAAAGGTTTTTTATCGGTGTTTCAATTTCAGCACTTGATATTGGTCTGTTCAGGAATTCTGTTTCTTCCTGATTGAGCCTCGGGAGGCTGCCTGTTTCTAAGAATTTGTCCATTTCCTCCACATTTTCCAGTTTATGTGCATAGAGGTTTTTATAGTATTCATAGATGATATTTTGTATTTCCATGACATCGGTTGTAATTTCTCCTTTTTCATTCCTGATGAATCTTATTAGAGTTCTTTCTTTTCTGCTTCTTGTTAATCTAGCCAGAGGCATGTCAATTTTGTTTATTTTTTCAAAGAACCAACTTTTTGTTTTATTAATCTTCCATATAGTTTTTCATTATAAATTTCATTTAGTTCTGCTCTGATCTTTATTATTTCTTTTCTTCTTCTGGGTTCCAGTTCTTTGAGATGATTCATTAGATTGTTTATTTGTGATCTTTCTGTCTCTTGGATGTAGGCATTTATGGATATAAATTTTTCTCTCAAGACTGTTTTAG
>NW_012150174.1:9098391-9107437 GCF_000956105.1 Propithecus coquereli
GTTTATTTTTTCAAAGAACCAACTTTTTGTTTTATTAATCTTCCATATAGTTTTTTTGTTATCAATTTCATTTAGTTCTGATCTGATCTTTGTTATTTCTTTTCTTCCGCTAGGTTTGGGGTCGGTTTGCTCATCCTTTTCCAATTCTTTGAGATGATTCATTAGATTGTTTATTTGTGATCTTTCTGTCTTTTGGATGTAGGCATTTATGGATATAAATTTTCCTCTCAGGACTGCTTTAGCTGTGTCCCACAGATTTTGATAACTTGTGTCTCCTTTGTCATTTAGTTCAAAGAATCTTTTGACTTCCATCTTGATTTCTTCCTTAATGAAATAATCATTCAGCAGAAGGTTGTTTAGTTTCCATGACTTCGTGTAGAGATGAGAGTTTCTTCTGGAGTTGATTTCTTGTTTTATTCCACTATGATCTGAGAAGATGGATGGTATAATTTCTATTTTTTTAAATTTGTTGAGACATGTTTTGTGGTCTAGGATATGGTCAGTCTTAGAGAATGTCCCATGAGCTGATGAGAAAAATGTATATTCAGTGGTTTTTGGGTAGAATGTTCTGTAAATGTCAGTCAGTCCCATTTGTTCTAGAGTTCTGTTTAAGTCCATTGTTTCTTTGTTTATTTTCTGTTCGGAGGATCTGTCTTATTCTGTCGGAGGGATGTTGAAGTCTCCAGCTATTATGGTGTTGCTGTTTATCATTTTGTTTAGATCAAGTAGGATTTGCTTTATGAATCTGGGTGCAACTGAGTTAGGTGCATAAATATTTAGAATTGTTATGTCTTCTTGTTCAATTGTACCCTTCACCATTATATAGTGACCCTCTTTGTCTTTCATTACTTTTGTTGATTTGAAGACTAAGTTATCTGAAATCAGAACTGCCATGCCAGCTTTCTTTTGGATTCTGTTTGCTTGAAATATTGTTTTCCATCCCTTCACCTTGAGTCTGAATGCATCTTTGTGGGTTAGATGTGTTTCCTAAAGACAGCAGATACTTGGCTTGTGTATATTTATCCATTCGGCCAGCCTATGTCTCTTTAGTGGACAATTCAAGCCATTCACATTTTCTGAGAGAATTGATAAGTGGGGCAGATTTCTGTTCATCCTGTTAAGTTGAACTTTTTTGCTTTGTTTTCTCCCTTGAGCCATTGTGGTATCTGGCCTTTGACCTTTAGCTTTTGGATGACTTTACATTTGTGAGTGTTTATTGTGCTGATCTGTGTGTAACACTGTTTTGAGTATTTCCTGAAGGGCAAGTCTTGTCTTGATGAATTCCCTCAGTCTTTGCTTTTCTGAAAAGTTCTTTATTTCTCCTTTGTATACAAAACTTAGTTTTGCAGGGTACAAGATTCTAGGCTGGGGATTATTCTGTTTGAGAAGAAATGAGAATGCGGCCCCAGTCTATTCTTGCTTGTAAGGTCTCAGTTGAGAAGTCTGCCGTTGTTCGTATGGGTTTTCCTTTCTAGGTTACACCTTATAGCTCGTAGGAGGGCCTCTTTGGTGTTTATTTGGTCAGTCTGATGACTGTGTGTCGTGATCTCTTCCTGTTTGCATTGAATCTCTCAGGAGTCCTTTGACCTTCTTGTACTTGGATATCTAGATTTTTTGCAAGGCCTGGGAAATTTTCCTCTATTTTGTCCTCAAATAGCTTATCCAACCCTTGTGTATTTTCTTCTTGACCCTCACAGATGCCTATGATTCTAAGGTTAGGCCTCTTCACATAATCCCACATTTCTTGTAGGCTTTGCTCTATCTCTCTGACTGACTTATTTAATTTAAAGGTGTTATCTTCAATCCCTGAGATTCTTTCTTCTGTTTGATCTACCCTGTTCTTGAGGCTTTCCACTGTGTTTTGTAATTCCTTGAATAAATTCTTCATTTCCAGAAGTTCTGTTTGATTTTTCTTTAATATTTCCATTTCTTTAGTGAATTTTTCTTCCAAGTCCTGGATTTCTTTTGTGGTTTCTTTGTGTTGGTTATCCATTTTTTCTTGCATATCATTGAGTTTTCTTACAATCCATGTTCGAAATTCTTCTTCTGTCGTTTTAGTTTTCTGAATTTGGTTGATGTCCATTGCTAGAGAGCTGGTGTTCCCCTTTGGGGGTGTGCTTTCCACTTGATTCTTCATATTTCCAGAGTTCTTTTGCTGATTCCTTCCCATCTGGATCAGCTGTTGTTTCTTACCTTTAGATTTTCATTTGAATAATGACACGCCCTGTTTAGTCTCTGAGCCAGTAGGTGGTGTTTGTGGGTGATATTCAACCACACCCTGTATGAGAAGTCAGTAGATGCACTCAAAGGGTATGCAGAGTGACCTCTCTGTCAGTAGGTGCCACTTGGTGGGAAGAACAGGCTGCAGTGTTGTTTTTTTGTCCTGTAACCAGCTCTTGTTCCTCTGGAGAAGCACTATAGTGCCTCAGGTGGTGGGTGGGACCCTGGGACTTCCAGGTGTGTCCTTATTCTCCACCTCAGTGGGGACAGGTGGGGGAGTGAGTCTGGGTGGAGCTGGGTTGGGTAAGCCTGCCCTTAAGCACCGCAAATGCTGTTAGCAGGAGTGAAAGGTCTGTTCTCTGCTTCTGGGCAAAGCTGTCAGGGAGGGGCTGAAATGGCCCCACTCAGCCAAAAAGTCTGTGTGGGGGGGTGGGGCTGTCTGAGACCTGTAGTCTGGAGCAGGCCTCGTTCCTTTCCACCCTCCCTGTTCCGCAGTTTCTCCCGGGCCTCTCCCAACAGGCAGGACCTCAAGCCAGTGGATCTCCCCTGGCTGTGATGTGGGAGGAGGGCTGCCCCTCAAGCACGCTGATCTGCCCCTGAAGACACACATACCTCAGTATGCTCCTTCACAAATATCCCTTCTGTGCCTTGGGGCAATGCGATCGAGACCTGGGTGTACGGAATCTGGTCAGCAGACCTGTCCCCTGGACCCCAGAGATCAATGCCTGACCCTGCCAGGGAGAAGTGTGCTGGTCTCAAGTCACCCACGGGGTGCCCAAGCTGGATCAATGTCTCTCCGCCTCGGGATTTGCCCTGCTCTCCTGGAGTCACCAGGCAAGCAGCACCTGGGAGGGCTGGCAGGTAGGGAGCTCACAGTCTTGAGTATCCCTCAGTCCGCTGTAGGGCCCCTAAAGGAAAGGTCCTGTTCCCTGCAGATGTCTCCAGGTGGTGGCTAAATCGTCTCTCTTGGCTGCCAGGGGTAGGGAAGCGGGGGAAGGGGAGAATGAAGCAATATGGCGCCTGCCTATCAGCTCGGGTCTGCGGGCTGGGAGGTGCCCCGAGGGAGCTGGGAGCCTGGTGCCCTGTCTGCAAGAGGCTCACCACCCACTGGCGGCAGCCATCTCTGGGCTGGTGTCAGCATGTCTCTCCAACTGCTCAGGAGCCCACCAGCAGTCCAAGATGCAAGGGAGGGGAAAATTATCTGCTCCACCTACCCTTGTTTCTGGTCTCCAAGCCTCTCAGGGGCCTTTCTCCTTCCAGTTCTCCTCCGCAACTTCTTCCCGTGGAGTCTCCTGTAATTTCAGGCACCATACCTTCTGACCCTCGTCCGATCTATGTTTGTCTGCCTGTTTATTTTTTTTTCACTTTCTTCTAAAATCTGTCTTTCTTTCAGAGACACTCTGGCTGGTGGTTTTTCTTGCCCACCATCTTGCCCCTCCCAAATCAACAGATTTTTAAGGGCTGTCTCAATTTATATACAGTGTTGTGCTATAAGCACAGCAGGGAGTGAAAACACATTAGAGATAGCTCATACTCTTAAGAAGCTTATAGTCTAGTGGCTATACTTTGAAACATTTGTGTTGTATGATCACAGAAGTAATACATGTTTGGTGAAGAAAATCTTAAGAATTACAGAATAACACAGGATAAAAGAAATTAAAATCACTTCAAGAAACATTTATTGAGAATCTAAGATAAATGCCCTATATTCAAAGAGCTTACAGTTGATGGAGAGACCAACCAACCGTCAATTAATATGCAATATTTAAGTTCTTTAATTGAGGAAAATGTTGATTTTGAGAGCAGAGAGATGATAATTTGAGCTGAGTTACTGGGGTTGGAATTTACTAAACTCACAAGGGCCTTTTAAGGAAAGGAATACACCATATACAAAGGCGTACGGCTTACTCAGGAGCACTCTGAATTGTGGCTGGAGTAAAAGGTTCGACATCTTTTTTCTTCCCAAGAAGATGAAAGAGCTCCTACAGGACAGAAACTGCCTTCTCTCCCTTTTATGTTTCTCATAGCACCCAATACTGAAGACTAAGCTGTTCTTTCACTTATATGTCCATTATCAGCATCAGCATTCTAAGGCCTTCATGGCAGGGTTCATATTTTAAAGAGCTTTGTATCCTACATGATGAATAAATTATGCAGTTATGCATCACATAACAACATTTCGGTCAATGACAGATTGCATAGATGATGGTGGTCCCATGCGACTATAATGAGGCTGAAAAATTCCTATTGCCTAGTGATGTCATAGCTGTCCTAATGTTGTAACACAACACATTGCCCATGTATTTGTGATGATGCTAGTATAAACAAACCTCCTGTGCTGCTAGTTGTATAAAAGTATAGCACATACAATTAGGTACAGTAATAATATTTGATAATGATGATAAATCACTATGTAACTGATTTATGTATTTACCATACTATATTTTTAATCATTATTTTAAAGTATACTCCTTCTACTTAAAAAAAATAATAACTAAGTCCTTCAGAATATAATCCAGAAGAAGGCATTGTTATCATGGGATATGACAGCTACATGCATGTTATTGTCCCTGAAGTCCTTCCAGTCTTTAAGACGGACAAGATGTGGGAGTGGAAGGGTCCCACACAGGGGGATCATTAATATCAATAATGATCCTGACCCTGTGTAGGCCTAGGCTAATAGTGTGTGTTTGTGTCTTAGTTTTTAACAAAAAATTTAAAAAGTGAAAAAATAAAAATCTTAAACACAGAAAAAAGTTTATGGAATAAGGACATAAAGAAAATATTTTTGTACACCTGTACAATGTGTTTGTGTTTTAAGTTGTATTATTACAAAAGAGTCAAAAAGTTAAAAACATTTAAAAGTTCATAAAGTAAAAAAGTTACAGCAAGCTAAGATTAATTATTTAAGAAAGAAGACTTTTTTTATAGATTTAGTGTAGCTTAAGTGTATAGTATTTATAAAGTCCACAGTAGTGTACAGAAATGTCCTAGGCCTTCACGTTCACTCACCAGTCACTCACTCACTCACCCAGGGCAACTTCCAGCCCTGCAAGCTCCATTCATGGTAGGTGCCCTATATAGGTGTACCATTTTTTATCTTTTATACTGTATTTTTACTGTACCTTTTCTATGTTTAGATATGTTTGGAAACATAAATACATACCATTGTGCTACAGTTGCTTACAGTATTCAATACAGTAACATGCTGTACAGGTTTGTAGCCTAGGAGCAATAGGCTATGCCATATGCCTAGGTGTGTAGTAGGCTAGACCATCTAAGTTTGTCTAAGTGCACCCTATGATGTTTGCACAGTGATGAAATCGCCTGGCACATTTCTGGAGACGATATCCCCATGATTAAGTGACACATGACTGTATATTGGTTGAATTCATTTATATAAATTCAGTATGACTAAAATGGGCTGAATTATATTCAGAAAGACCTGAATATTTCTATTTTTTTTGCCCATATTTTCTTTAACCATCACAGAATTTATCCAGTCTTTTTTATGAAATTTACTCCTCTTAGTACTTCTTCCCTTTGCTATCCCTAAAAGATGTTAACTTTAGTCTGATTTTGCATAAGTCATATTGTGCTTTACGCTGTGGACACATGGATGTTTTAATAATGCTTTTTAAGGGGCAACGAAAACAAAGTATGAAGCATAATGACAGAATATCATTGTTTCAGCTCAGTTTTCACATTGCAGGGTAAAGCAGCTGACTGATGAGGAGGAGTGTTGTATCTGTATGGATGGGCGAGCTGACCTCATCCTGCCTTGTGCTCACAGCTTTTGTCAGAAGTGTATTGATAAATGGTAAGTTATCTACTGCTTTCATGGGATAGGCAAAGGTCAAATGGGATAGTGTATATGAATAAACTTTGAAAAGTATCAAAATATTGTAGTTAAGTATGAGAGATTTTATTCTTTAGTACTTTGAATTTTATAGCATGCCTCCTACTGGTTAAAAATATTTTTATACCTGAAGTTTATAAAATGTGGGGATGTAGCTTAGTTTTGACATTTTACTTTTGCTGTAAGGAGATTTGTGCCTGACTTGAATCTAAAATTAAACATTTCCTTTTTTCTTCCTTTTTCTCCTCATTTCTACATTTATTCTCTGTGTGTTTAGAAGGAATGAATTCTTGAATATTGGAACTGGAAGGACCTTTAGAAATCAGTAGGAAAGCTCATTATTTTACAAAATAAGAATTGAGCATTTAGGAGAATTTAGAAAAGACACGAATAAACTGCATGTATTTAAAGTATATTTTGATACGTTTTGACATATGTACACATCCATAAAAACTATCATCACAATCTAGATATTGAACAAATCCATCGCCCCCAAAAGTTAATTTGTGCCCAATCATAAAGCCTCCTTCTCACACCTTTTCCCTAGTCCCCCGGCAACGACTAATCTGCTTTTAATCACTATAAAAATAATTTGGATTTTCTAGAATTTTTATAAGTGGAATCATATGTATATACTCCTTTTTGTCTGGCTTCTTTCATTCAATGTAATTATCTTGAGATTTATCCATGTTGTAGCGTGTATCAATAGTTCATTCCTTTTTATTGCTGAGTAGTATCTATTATAATGTGGATACCGTAGCTCGTTTATCCATTCACCTGTTGATGGACATTAGGTTGTTTCCAATTTTGGCTGTTATAGATACAGCTGTGATACGCATTTGTAGACAAGTCTTTTTATGGACATATCTTGGTTTTTTTCTTGAGTAAATACCTAGTAGTAGAATGACTAGATTATATAGTAGGTGTTATGTTTAACTTTTTAAGAAACTGCTATTTTCTAAAGCAGTTGTACCATTTTACACTCTCACCAGCAGTGTGTGTGAGAGTTCTAGTTGCTCCACATCCTTGCCAATACTTGATATGGCCAGACTTTTTAATTTTAGCCATTTTAATAGGTGTGTAGTGATATCTCATTGTAGTTTTAATTTGTATCTCCTTACTAACTGAAGATGTTGAGCATCTTTTCATATACTAATTTATCATCTGTAAATTGGTGAATAATGTTCATTCAAATCTGTGCCCATTTTTGTTGGATTTTTTCCATTTTATTGAGTTTTGAGAGTTCTTTATATATTCTGGATACATGTCCTTTATCAGTTATATGATTTGCAAATATTTTCTCCCACTCTGTGGCTTATCCTCTCTTTCTCTTAAGCATGTCTTTCAAAAAGTAAAAGTTTTTAATTTTGATGAGGTTCAATTTATCAATCTATGATTTATGGATAGTGATTTTAATGTGGTATCTAAGAAATCTTTTCCTAACCCAGGGTCACAAAGTTTTTTTCCTATCTTTTCTTCCAAAGTTTTATAGTTTTTGGTTTTACATTTAGATCTATAAACCTTTTGAGTCAATTTTTATATAGTATGAAATATGGGTCAAATTTCTTTTTTCTATCTTTTTTTTTTTTTTTTTGCATATGGCTATCCAAGTTCTCCAGCAGTTTGTTGAAAGGCTATCTTTTCTTCACTAAATTGCCTCTGCGCCTTTGTTAAAAATGAGTTCAAATGTAGATCTATTTCTGGATTCTTCTGCCTTTGATTTATTTGTCCATTTCACACTAATACCATAATGTCTTGATTAGTGCAGCTTTATGGTAAGTATCAGGAAGTGTTAGTTTTCCAACTCTGTTCTTTTTCAAAGTCCTTTTGTCCATTCTAGGTCTTTTGCATTTCAATATGAATTTTAGAATCAGCTTATCAATTTCTACAAAAAAGCCTACAAAGATTTTGATTGGGATTGGGTTGAATAAATGTATCAATTTTGGGAGAGTTGATTTCTTAACAATATAGAATCTTCCAATCCACACACACAGTGTATTTCTTCATTATTTAGGTCTTCTTTAATTTCTCTCAGCAATTTTTGTAGTTTTAAGTGTTGCATATCTTTGACAGATTTATCCCTAAATATTTCATAGTTGTGTGCTATTTTAAATGGTATTTTTAATTTCAATTTATGATTATTGCTAGTATATGTTAATAGAAATACAATAGATTTTTGTGTATCAATCTTCTATTCTGCAACCTTATTAAACCAATTTATTAGTTGCGGTAGTTTTTTTGTAGATTCCATAGGATTTTTTGAATGTCTGAATATCATTTTTCAAACATGTTTTTTCTGATACAAAATTCTAAACTGAGAGTATTTTTTCTTTCAGTACTTTAATGATGGTGCTCCACTCTCATCCTGCTTGCATTGTTTTTTTATGAGAAATCTGTTATCCTTACCATTTTTCCTCTGTGGGTAATGTGCCTTTTTTCCCCTCTGCTTTTAAGGGTTTTTTGGTCTTTTTTTTTTCTTTTCACTGGTTTTGAGCACTTTGATTATGATGTGCCTTAGAGTAGTTTTTTTCATGTTTCTTGTGCTTGGTAGGTTTATAGTGTCATCAGATTTGGAAAACTTTTCAGCCACTATTTTTTCAAATTTTTTTTGTATCCTCTTCTCTCCCCTCTCCTGGGATTCCAGTTACCATTAGCCTATTTGAAGTTGTCCCACAGCTCACTGATGCTATTTTTCTTCTTTTTTGAGTCTTTTTCTCTGTGTTTCCTTTTGGATAGTTAATATTGTTATATCTTTTCAAATTCACTTATCTTTTTTTCTGCAATGTCTAACTTTTCATTAATCCTATTCAGTGTATTTTTTTAACCTAAGATAGTTTAGTTTTCATTTCTAGAAGTTTAGAGTTTTTGATATCTTCTATGTCTCTACTTAATATCTTGTATCTTTTAGTTTTTTGAATATATGGAATAGTTATAACTTTTAACTTTCTTTTTTTTTTATTCTAATAT
>NW_012150174.1:9107635-9177277 GCF_000956105.1 Propithecus coquereli
TAATATAAATATTCTTGAGCTTTGTTCTGGAATATAGTTAAGTTACTTGGAAACAGTTTGATCCTTTTGGGTCTTGCTTTTACAAGTTGACAAGCAAGACCAGAGCAGTATTTAATTTAGAGCTAATTATACCCCACTAATAAGGCAAGACCCATCAGAGTACTCTGCTCAATGCCTTAGGAATTAAGAGGTTATCCAGTCTTGCTGGTGGGAACAGGCAGTACCCCAGGCCCTGTGTGAGCTTTAGAATACTGTTCCCTCAAATCCTTTTGGGTGATTCCTCAGCCTCCTATAGTTTTCTCATGTGCACATGCTCATCAGCACTCTGATGAATATACTGGAGGGGGACTTCTGTAGATCTCCAGAATTCTCCCTCTGTGTGGCTCTCTAGTACCCTGCCCTGTGAACTCTAGCTTCCTTGGCCTCCCAAAATGCTCAGCTCTCTCTCTTCAATTTAGGGAGTTTGCCAGGCTCCATCTAGGTTCCCCTTTCTTACTTTCAAGGCAGTAAGCTGGGGCATTTAGTTATATGGCTCACCTTCTTTGCTTCTCAAGTTTCAGGGATCACCGTCATTCGTTGCCTGTTGTCCACTGCTTTATATGAAACATTATGTGAAACCATTGTTTCGTATAGTTTGTCTTGTATTTTAGTTGTTTTATGTGGGAAGATAAATCTGGTCTCCGTTGGCCAGAAGCAGAAGTTGACTATTTTTAAATTGACGTTTTTAGGCACAGAAGAGCACACATAATTATCTTGTAAAATATCTCTGGAGAACAAGAAATCAGCCTAAATAATATATGCCAGCTCTAGCTTTCACATTTAGTTTTTGGAACAGATTTCTAAATTTTTGCACAAAAGCCAAAGAGCAATTGATATAATTTGATTACTTTGGTCCCTGATTTCATTAAGAGATGAAAAAACATTTTCCCCTACAGGATATGTTTCTGGCTCAAATATGGTATTTTTGAAATTTCCAAAATAATATTTGACCAAAAAAAAATCCCTTTGGAAAACATAGTCGTATTTAAGTTATCTTATATGAGTTCTTTCCCTGTCAGAAAAATTATTCTGCACGTAAAGTTCATTTTTTACGTTAAACCTCATATGCTCCATTTTTATACAATTTCTTAAAGAAATCTTCCTGTTGCTTATGAACTATAGGAATTATTATCGTATCTTTAAGCAAGCAATAAGTAGGTATATTGTTCAGTCATGTAGATATTACTTAGAAAAATAATTAATAATACCCCTTCCTGTTGTCATATTCCCCTGCCACTGCCAAGAAGTTATTCCTAGACTAATGGCTTCATTTAAATAATTACAAGTAAACATTTACGTCTTGCAGTTTGACCAAATCTTCCATTGCTGAGAAGGAGTTTCCTCTTAGGACTCACAAGGAATTTTGACTGTAAAGGAAAACTTTACCTATTTAGGTACAGAGATATGAATTGCAGCATTGTTTGTAGCAACAAAAGACAGAAAAAAGTCTAAATGTCCTTCTAGCAGAGATTAGTTAAATAAGTTATGTCATATCTATACACTGTATGTTTAAAAAGAATAAACAGCTCTAACATGTGCTAATACATAATGGTCTACAAGAAATATTGACAAGAGCAGTGAGATATACAGATACACTTGCACACACACACACACAAGCTTAATCATGCTTAGTCTGTCTCTAGAGGAACATATAAGAATCCGATAACTGTGATTGCCTATGGGGATGAGAACTGAAGATTGCGATAGAAGGGAGAGATTTATTTTTCACTGTATACTTTTATGCTGTTTACTTTTTTTTAAAACCATATACAAAATGTATTACTTTTCATACAAACCCCTGTTTTTAAAAAAGAAGAAAAAGAAAACAAACTCTTCCTGTTTTGACTTCTCTAATAGGAGTGATCGACACAGAAATTGCCCTATTTGTCGCCTACAGATGACTGGAGCAAATGAATCTTGGGTGGTGTCAGATGCCCCCACTGAAGATGATATGGCTAACTATATTCTTAATATGGCCGATGAAGCAGGCCAGCCCCACAGGCCATGACCTTGGGGTGAAGGTCTTCTGTTGCTATTGTGGGCTACAAATACTTTGGTCGTGGGGGAAGAATGCAGGGTTATTGTGGCACAGACACAGAAAGATCAATTTTCCCCACCCTCTTATTTTTTCTATTCTGACAATTTGTCTCATTTTTTTAAATAAACTTTCCATGTCTTCCATTTATGGTAAACTAAAATTTGCTACTGTTTTAGACCATATTTTCCTATTATTTATCTGTTCTAATGTGTATTAGAACTAATTGCTCTTGAATCCTTTGCTAAAGGTAACAGCAACATTTCCAGAGGCTTCTGAAATACTACTGTTTTTCAGGGCAGGAGTATTCTGGAATCTTTTTAGTTAGGTTTAAAATAAACCTTTAATGTTAAAAAGTTGTAGCTATCTGAGAGAAAATTTTAAATGACTAAAAATGTAGACTACATGCAAGTACATGTTACTACTATAAACAAGTCTTTCTGCTGGAATCTAAGGACTATTTATGCCCTCTTGTGGTTAATTATTGTTCCTTTAATAATTTTTACTTGAAATGATCCACAATTATTTCATAACTTTAGTTGTGTGTTTTGGAACTACTGTACATGTTATTTACTTAAGGTGTTTGGTTTTTTTGTTTTGTTTTTTGTCATGCTGTACAATTTGGGTGAGGTCTCTTAAGTTGGGTGTGACTGCCTTGCAGGTGGATTTCTGCTGGGGAATCTTCTTGGCAGTTCTGGAAATGCTTTCCTACCGCTGGGTAACTGTACTGAATGGTTTTGATAATGCTTACACAACTTAGAGTTTCTGGAGGAAATTTTTCTGTATCACAACTACTAAATTTTATATTTCCAAATTATAAGTCATTCAATATTGGTTTATGGTGCTTTCATTTTCTTAACTTGAAGGCATCTTTCTGAGGTTTCAGAGTCCACAGATTTCTTAGATTAAGAGAGAAGAAAACAGGGTGCAGCTTTTTCGCTGTATATACATAAAACATCTCAGAAAATTAAATAATTTGGCTTTCTTACTGTTTCACTGTACTTCCTTTGAAATACTCTGAAAGAATATAGTAATAATGGAATTGTGACCTTCAGTAGCACCTCAACCATTCGTTTTTTAATCAACTAAAATTTTTAACATTAACATTTCAGTATATAATAAGAATCTGTCTCCTTTAAAAAGTATTTTAACATTCCATGTAACTTTTCTGACCTATAATTGGTAAGTTGCCAATATTACTATTTTCCTAAACCAAGATACTCAATTTAAATTGCTGCTTATTGATGACAGAATTTTTGGATACTAAAATAATACCCATGCAAGTAAAATAAAATGCATTACAAGGAAAAACATCTGACCAAAGGTAGCTTGATTTTACCCCAAAAATACTGAACACTAATCCATTGGCATTCATGATGGAGACAGCTAACTACCAAATAGCCAAATACTCACTATGATGGAGGTTTATGCAAGCAGAGTACTTGGGGTTCTATCATATCAAGAAAGTCTCTTACTTGTTTGTAGGTTCCTACTTTAGAAACTGGAACTTTTTCTGTAGTTTTGACACTATTTTAGCAGTGAAACCTTTTTTTCAAGTAAAATCTTACACACAACCCTTACACACACATGTGCATACACATATCCTCTACCCCACTATATAAAATTCATGTTTTATTAATAGAAATTTCCTTATGTAGTATATAAATTTTATATACTATGATAACTAAATATTAAGTAAACCAATAAAAACACATATTAATGCATTGGTGATATCCAGTATATTTGAATTTGGTGAGTAGCAGATTTGTATGATGGGAATTGGTTTTTAAATTGTTTTTAAATTTCTTTAAATTAAATTCAAGTCAAATTTGCAGAACCTTGAATCTCCTCCATGGAACCTTAGTAGTCCATGGAACATATTTTGAAAACCTTGGGTTAGATGATCCTCTGAGATCTTTTCCAACTCTATGATTTTAAATTGTCCTTTCGGATTAGACTTGCTGAATTTATTTCAGATTGCTTAATTTAAAAATGTTTCTGAAAATAAACAAAGTTACTTTATAGAGTTTGGGATCTTTTCAGGTAGAGCTAATGATTTTATCCCCCAGAGTCCTTCACCTTTCAAGGAATTATTTACAATGAGCTCAGTGACTTGATAGTGCCCAAACCTTTTTATTTTACCATATTAGCTCAAAGACACTAACTGACCTACTGTGAAACGTAAAATGTTTTTATTAGCCTTATCAGATGAGCACAATTCTTTGCTCACTCCATAAAACTGAGTGATGATTCTTTAGATGTGAATGTTAGGTAGGTTCTACTGTAATAACTAATCGTAAAAGTTATAAATTTGTTTGATGGATGAAATGTACACTTTTTGTATTCTGTACAGCTTTTTCTTTTTTAAGATGAAATACTTAAATGTATTTATTATGATAGGAAATATAATGTGTGCCTTCTTGGATTTGTGAAATGGTTTCATAAACTCTTAAGGAATTTGTTTTATAAGTCATGAAGTGTTCCCTATCCTGACTCAATAACAATGGGTTTACTCGTATTATAATGCTATAGAACTTTAGTTTGAGAAAATGAATTTGAATATGTGCTGAATTTAGAGGTTGAAAATAATAGTATCTGTTTTTAGGACAAACTGATAGATTGTGCAATAAATAATCTTTGGCAAATCTTAGCTATATGAGTTTTTTTCTTACATAAGGTCATATTCTTATATACTAAATCTTTATGTTCCTTAGAGCAGCAGTCCCCAACCTTTTTGGCACCAGGGACTGGTTTCATGGATGACAATTTTTCCATGGACTGGAGTGGGGCAAGGGGTGTGGTTTTGGGATGATTCAAGCCCATTACATTTATTGTATGCTTTATTATTACATTGTTAACCTCTCTGCTAATGATAATCTATATTTGCAGCCACTCCCCAGCGCTAGCATCACTGCCTCAGCTCCACCTCAGATCATCAGGAATTGGATTCTCATAAGGAGCACACAACCTAGATCTCTCGCATGCACGGTTTACAGTAGGGTTCACCCTCCTATAAGGATCTAATGCTGCCGCTGATCTGACAGGAGGAGCTCAGGTGGTGATGCAAGCAATAGGGAAAGGCGATAAATACAGATGAAGCTTCGCTGGCTTACTTGTTGATCACCTACCGCTGTGCAGCCCGGTTCCTAACAGACCACTACCAGTCACACATGTGGCCTGAGGACTGGGGACGGCAGCCTTAGAGGACTATTCTATATTGTGTTCTGGGAGTTTGTAATGTTTGTGTGCTATGTTTTAAGATTCATTTCACATTGGTATCAATTGCCTTATATCTAATATATATTTGGATAATAAGACTGCTTGAAAATATATTTTGGTTCAGAGTTTTTTTTTAACATTAGGAAGTTGGGTTTATTAAAAGGCAGTCTGAAGAATTTGCATTTTTAAATTTTTTTTTTGATAAGTCAAGCTTTACCTAGGAATAAGAAAACTACTTGGAGATTAGGGAAATCAGCTGATCACTCACATTTATGATGGACTACACACTGACAATAATATAAAAACAGTTGACAGCAGACTTTCATTTGTTTTTGTCTTTTTATCCTATTGGACAGTAAAAGGAATTGATAAAATACTCCTACCCTGTGGTAGTTTGATGTTTACCTTGTAAAATGATTTCTACTATATAAGAATGTAATTAGAGAAACATCGTAGAATCTTAGTGCTGAAAAGAGCAAAGGCATTTATAAGAGGAGGTGGCAGTTTATAATTAAATTTACTGATGCGTATCATCATACTGTGGAGAAATATACGTTTTGCTACTGAGACTGAAAGCCTCCACAGAGATATATTTTGATAATCTTATAGCTATTTATAGGCTTACTGTCATCTTCTGTCTTACTAATTGCAAAACTTTCCAAGGAACTGTGTTTATCTATCTGATTAGTGTTCCCTTTATTGAAGTTAGTTACACTTGTTCTTTGTAACAGTCATAGTTCAGATGTAGAATATTTAGATATATCACCAATATATCACCTTCAGTTGAGATGAATGAAAGCCAGGAAAAGGTGAATATTGTTTCACCAACACAGCACTCAGAAACAAGAAAAGAGAAAGTCAGAGAGATGTGCTTTCAACTCTGCTTTAATCCAAGAGGAAATAAAGGCCCCAGGAACAGGCCTTGATAAAAACCAAACCGGGAGCTGTGATTTGTTTTCATGAGGCAAAGAGCAATGACATTAATCATTTCAACAATACACTTGAAGTAACACATAAAGTGAACGTGAGCCCTTCAGGATAGGTAAGGTATAACATGCCTCAAAAACTGTTCCTTTTAAAACCTAGGCCAATATATAATTGCCTTTGATTCCAACTGTGAACACAAAGGAAAGCAGGATTCATCCCCAGAAAGGCCAGTTAAGTATGACGACATAATAAAAGTGCAAAGTGCTATAGAAAAAGGTGCCTGAGAAGCTTGCAGGATAGGTAAAAATCTAACGCATGTTGGCTGAACAGATTAAAATAATAATATCCGGGGAAAAGGAAACGAATGTGTGGCTTTGCTCATGAGCTATTAGGTCATTAAATATGAAATGTCCAATTGTGAACCAAAAATGTAGTTTATTAGATCTCAAACAAGAAGTACAATTAATCAAAGTATGTGCCTAAACTATCAACAGTTTTGCCATCTTAACTTAAGTAGCTTGTTTATGGCAGCAGTGGAGAAGCCTGGAGAGTGAGTGGTGATGAAATTGCAAAAGGCATTTTCCACAGCTTACTGGGAATTATTTTTCCTTGCAAGAAGTGCTCCAAAGCCTGGAAGAAAGTGGTAGTCAGCTGGTGCAAGGTCTGGTGAATACAGTTGATGACAGAGACTTTCCAAGTCCAGCTTCTGTAGTTTGAGTAGCATTGTTTGAGCAACATGTGGACGAACGTTGTCTTGCAACAGGATTGACCTATCTCTATTGACCAGTCTCAGCTGCTTAATCACAAGCATCCTTATCATTTCATCCATTTGGCTGCAGTAGATATCTGCTGTAATAGATTGACCAGGTTTCAGAAGCTGTAGTGGGTAACACCAGCGCTGGACCACCAAACAGACACTGTTAGCTCTTTTTGATGAATATTTGGTTTTGGACTGTTTCGGTACTTCATCTTTATCCATTGTGCCAAACACTTGCAATTGTCAAAAATAATCCATTTTTCATCACACGTAACAATACAGTATAGAAATGGTTCGCCTTTATGTTGTGACAGCAAAGAAAGACAAGCTTCAAGACGATTTCTCTTCTGATGCTCGTTTAATTCATGTGTAACCCATCTATCCAGCTTCTTTATCTTGCTGATTTCTTTCAAATGGTCCAATACTGTTGGAATAGTAATGTCAAACCTTGCTGCTAATTCACACGTATGTTGAGTTGGGTTCACTTCTACTGTAGCTTTCAGCTTGTCATTATCCACCTTGGTCTCAGGTCACACACATGGCTCATTTTCAAGGTTAAAATCACCAGAACTGAACTTCTCAAACCGTTGACATACTATGTGTTCATTAGCCACATCCTTGCCAACCACTTTGTTGATATTTCGAGCTATCTGTGCTGCATTGGTTCCACTATGGAAGTCATATTCAAAAACAACACGAATTTTTGACTTACCCATGGTTTCACAAAAATTGCTCTAAAAAAATTTGAAAGATAATCACAAGCCAAAACATGCTTTGCAAGACTGAGGATGTACCTTCACAATAAAAATAAAACAAGGAGTGTCAAAGTGAAATGTCAGAGATATCAACTGTCAAACTTAGTACTTAAGGAAATGGGACATTTCATACTTAATAACCTAATAATGTAATAGGACAGAAGTTAGAGAAAAAGCCAAGGTTTCCCTTCTGGGTCTGGTGAGCTTCAGTTTGAAAATTTTGAGTTTTCCTAGAGAATGTCATTCATGTCTGAGTCTCAGTAAAAGATAAATTAGTGGTTATTATGATAGCTTTGCATGATGCCCAATCTTAAAGTAATAAGCTTTAACATTTATATAAATATGATTAATTTGAAATAGTTTTAAATTACTGAGCCACAGTCCTAACAAAAGATACTTGATACAGATAAAATAACAATGAAAAACTGTACAGTAATTCCTACGCTGCAAATGTATACAAACAAAGGCTTTTCAAAAATAATGAATCCCTAAGATAACAATGGGTTTTCATTCAATTTCTTTTTTTTTTTTTTTTGAGACAGTGTCTCAGAGTGAGTGCCGTGGCGTTAGCCTAGCTCACAGCAACCTCAAACTCCTGGGCTCAAGCAATCCTACTGTCTCAGCCTCCCGAGTAGCTGGGACCACAGGCACGCGCCACCATGCCCGGCTAATTTTTTTCTACATATATTTTTAGCTGTCCAATTAATTTCTTTCCATTTTTTGGTAGAGACGGGGTCTCGCTCTTGCTCAGGCTGGTCTTGAACTCCTGAGCTCAGAACGATCCGCCCGCCTCGGCCTCCCGGAGTGCTAGGATTACAGGCGTGAGCCACCGCGCCCGGCCTTCAATTTCATAATTAGCTGTAAGACAGCATATATTTTTGCCTAGTAAAAAGACAACATTTATAGTTCTATATGCTAAGTTGACCAGTGGAGGGGACCGGCATTATAAAGTCACAGGGTAAAATAATCTAGAGTCAAATAAGCAAGTTCACAGGCAAAAATAGGCTCTTCTAACTTTTTAATGATTCAAAAGGATGTCTTGTAATCTGAATTTGCCCACAGAAATAGATAGGAAGGTTCTTGAGCAGCTTATTGAGTACTAGGAGCACATATCCTTAAAAAGTTGCCAAAAGAAACTCATTTAGTTATTCAATAATGTATTTATTGAGCACCTACTACATAACTAGGCACTAGTAAGACAGATGAAAAGTATACTGGTAAAGCTTAAATTCAGATTAGTTTTTAAAAAATGCTTTCTTCCTGGCCCCTGGGACCACTATATCTTTGAAAGAAGTCTTCATATTAGGGAAGGGAGAAATTTTACCTTTTAAAAAAAAATGTGCCAGGTTACAGTGATACAAAAACAAAACAAAACTAATATTTGTGTGACCTAATGGAATAGTCCTGGTGGAAAGGACTGGATTAGGAATAAGGAAACCTAGTTGCAGTCCTATTACTCATTAGCTGTGTGACCTGAAGCAAATTTCACTTCTCTGGCCCTATCTCTTCATCAGTAACATGATAATTGGGCTACAATCGTAGAATACTAGAGCCAGAAGGAACAACGATCATCTAGTCCTGTGCTTTTCAATGTCCTTAGTCCAAATGAAAATATTATGTAGCCACCCCAATGTAAAACTGATGAAAGCAGAGTCACTTTGACAGCCTCAGAGTCTCACTCTGCCCCACCCTGAAGTGGCCATAACAGAACACCATTTGAAAACCACTCATCTAGAAGGACCCCTCGCTTTCTAGATGAGGCAACCAAGACTCAGATTAGGAGACACTGTTCTGAGCACATTTGGCTGCCTAACTAGAAAGCAGAGGGAGGGCTAAATAAAATAGTTTAAGAAATTCATTAAAAATGCAAATTGTCAAGATGGAAGCCTTCTATTTTAACTCTGTCAAAGTGGCCCCTTTATGAAATGGAGCTTTGAAATTGATTTTGTTTAAGGCAGCCAGCCAGTGGCTGAAATGAACAACTACCAATGTTAGCCTACAGGGCCTGTAGAGAGGAGTATGGTAGAAAACTACACAGACCTCTCATGTCAGTTGGCATTTGACCATGGAAAATCCTGGCCCAAATAATTCGAGCACTGGCGGTTTCAAGAGAAATATTTGGAAAATTGTGAACAAGTATAGACAAGTGCCCAGCTCCCAGATCTCTAAGGAGAAGTCACCATCTATTACTCAGAAATAATAGAACTGTGGGCATGTGAAATCTTATAGTGAACAGTGTGACCAAAATTACCAGTTTGAAATTTCTTCAGAGGCATCCTCTTCCTGGAGGAAAGGCCTGGTTTGGTATCTTGACCACTAATAGCCACAGCAGACTTGAAATTAAACCAAAAAGTTAAAATGCATGTCAAGTGCTGGACCTATTTGGTCAAGGCTGTCATCTCTTCTGATTTCATGGCATCAGACAGAAAGCTAAGCTCATTGCATAAGGTCTCATATCGGAATGCCATCCGGATCTGAGCAACATTTGTCTTTCGAATATCATTTCCTTCAGGTCCTTCTTTATAATAATTTTTTCCCAGAAACTTCTGCTTTTCCTATGGACCAAGAGAAATACAAAGGAAACAATTCACTTTCTATATCCACATGAGCAGCTTCAAGATCAGCCACAGCAAATCAGACTAGTCCCCCTGAGGCAGAGCCTCAATCAGGACATCTCATCCCCACAGAACTCTTAGAGAATTCACCCTGACAACCTCAGTCATTCCTCACATGACCTTTCATTCCTGACTCTGCTTTTCTTGATCAGAAAAAAAAGATAAAATCTGTAAGAGCTGCTGGGGATGGAGAAGTCAAGGTGGAGGCTTGTATAAGACTCTAAGTCCCGCCTGGGAGTTGACAAGGACAGACAATAAGTATTCCTGGGAGGGCCAATCCAAGGAACCAAACTGCACATGAAGAGAATCTTAAGCCTTTCACTCTTGTGCATCATCATCCAAGAAGAGCAGCACCTAATGCAGCCGCTCCCCATACCAATGACATCACCCAGGGACCCGAGATACCATCCAGAACATGGTTCTCAGTGCTCCATGTCAGAATTACTTATGGAGCTTTACAAAAAGTTGCTGATGCCCGTCTTCAAGGTTTCTATTCAATCTAGATACTGTTCATCTACTCAAGAAATGCTGAGTGCTTACTGTGTGCCAGGGACTGTTCTAGGGCCTGGGGATATGATGCTAAACAAGTCTTTGCACAGCAGAGCTTACATTCTAGAGGGAAAGACACATAGCTAAATACATCAGTAGTAATAAACATTATGAAGAAAAACAGATTAAGAGGATAGAGAATGATGGCAGGCGTGTGGCTGCTTTGAAATGGGTGATCAGGGAAGGCCTCTCCAAGGAGGTGACATCGAGTAGAGGTCTGAAAAAAGGGGGCGGGAGCAGCCGTGAAAACTCAGGAATCTGAATGTCAATGTGCCAGAGACCCTGCCTGTTCTTTCATCACGGGTCCCAGTGCCTAGAAGGTGCCTTGGCACACAGTCAGCTGTCACCATTTGTTGAAAGGCTGGGAGTGACAGAGGCAGCATCGTCACATGCCATACCTGATGCGAGAGGCCGCTCTGCAGCACGCTATTCCTGGCGATCTCACACAAGTCGCACGTGCTCAGCTTCCACACTTGAGCTGCGATGGCATATTCTTCCATAAGTGCTTCCTAGATCCCTCCCCCAAAAGTACGTGGATTAGATGGGAGAAAATCCATTTCAATGCTTCACATATTTCCAAAGCTAAAAACATCAGACATTGCAGAGTTAATTTTTTCCTTTACTAACTAGCACCTGGATCAGCAAACATCACACCTTAAATTCCTAACTCCTAAGGTCTTTTTGTGTGAAATCACAGGTTATTAAAGAGAGAGATAAAAGCACATCTCCACATTTATTCATTGACCAGCACTGAAAGCCTGTCATGTTTGAAGCTCTGTGCCAGTCAGCGGGGACGCCAGTCTCTGCTTTCCTGTGACAGCCCCCAGTCATGCCATTTTTAGTACCTGCCCTCTAGCTTTGCATTTTATAGATTGTCCAAATGTATACATACACACACACACACACACACACACATACACATACACGAATAAAGTACTAAGAGCAGAGACAGAACCTTGAATAAGAATGAGAAGTGATTGTAGGATAAGCAGTAAGACAGTATGAAAAGGATTTGGGTTTGAGCTGTGGTTTTGCTTTCCCTTCTGGGATGTAAGTGTCTGCCATTAGTCACCAACCCTTCCATTGCCTCGCTAGCCTAGAGCAGTGCTTCTCAAAGTATGGTCCAAGGACCCCTGGGGGTTCCCCAACCTTTTGAAAGGGCTTCCTTTCCCAATTATGTATCTTTATGAGGCAAGTTTTTTTTTTTTTTTTTTACATAATTTGATAAAAACAGCAAATGGGATGTGGAAGCAGATGTGAGAATCCTGATTCTATTAAGTAAGACATTAAAGAAACTTAGAAAACTCTAAGACAGTACCCTTCTCTATTTTTGTTTGCGGAAATAAAGTTATTTTCAGAAAAATTGCTATTTGTGTAATATTTAATAGGTTTATTAATGTTTTTAAATAATATTTTTTAATTTCTCATTAGCTTCTAACAAAGTAAATACCAGTAGATATGACCCACATAAGCAACAGCTCTTTGAGGGCCTCAATTCTCATTAAAGGGGTCCAGAGACCAAAATGTTGGAGAACATCTGTCCTAGAAGATTCTGGCGCTTCTATTTTTGCTAACCAATGGCTGGTCTTATCAACACCATCAGTGTACTAGGTAGATACTTGTGGCTGGTCCCCATGCATGATACCTCCTTCCCCTTCTCTTTTCTCAGAGATTCAAGGTATAATAATAATAATCATTGATTTAAAAGGTAGCTAATCTTTTGAATACAAGCTATATGCTGACACTATATTAGACTCTGATTCATGACCTTAGTCCTCACAGTAAGGTAGAGGTTGAGACAGTTTTACTCCATCTTACAGATGAACAGGGATTCTAAACAGAGGCCTAATAACTTTCCAAGGTGACGGAGCTAGTAGATATCAAAGAAAGGGAAAATAGAGAAAAGCAAAGATATTAAATTGTGCCTTCAAAGGTGCAAGGACCCCAAAGAGAGGGCTCCTGGAAGGAACGCTTTTCCCTCACCAATGGCTTACCTCTTGTCCTCACTGGACCACCAACCCCACCCCAAAAGCAGAACTGAGCCATGGTCTCAGGTCCCTACAATGGGAGGACAGGCTAGGACTGATGCCTGCTGGGTCACCACTGTCCTTACCCCAAAGTCCTCACCTTCGTGTAATGGAACTGCATGGGGTCATCAGTGGAGAGAGAAACATGCAGTCCCTTGTGCAGGAATTCCCTCAGAGGGTTCTTGGAATATTCAAGGAACAGACTGTTGTTGCTAAGAGGAGACATGGCAATGGGGATCTGAGCAAGGTAGTAGAGATACTGCAATACTGGACTCTGCAAAAGAATCACCAAACTCATGAGACAAGTGCCAGAAAGTGTGGTGGGGGGAGGGTGGAGAGAGGGAGACAGGGAGGGAAGATGCATTCATCAGTGGAAACCAGGGGTCTGAGCAGTATCTGCACAAGTGTCCAAACCAACCCTGAGTTCCCAAGCCAGGACACCCAGACCCACTGTCCCCTTCGTCTCCTTCCTACATCACATGCCCAGCCCTCTCTGGCACCTGCCCGCTGTTTGAAGTGCTCACTCTCTCTGCAGACTGGAGGTACGCCTCAGGGCAGGAAGGGCAGCCGACCCCAGCCTGCATCTTCTGCTCCCCTCCCCCAGGCATGGACCCATCAGGCAGTCCGGGAGATGCCCCACTTTTGCCGTTTTGTCACTTTGACTGCAAACATTCAGTCGAGCCTGTAAACACTCCAGCTCCTCGGAGATGAGCCCTGAAGGGATGGGAAGGGTCAGACCTGACCGGGCTAGCATGGTTTTCTGATGTAGCAACCTGCCCCACCCACCCCACCCAAAAATGTGACCTGGGGTTAGACCTCGCCAGGACCAGGGCAAGGGACACTGTTCCTATGGAAGTGATCCAAAATTCAGAGAAGACCATGCACACCAGTGGAAAGGTAGATGGGCTCTGTGTCCAACAAGTGTGGGCTGGTCAATTATAGACCGGGTGGCAGACCCTTTATCCAACAATAGTCTTTGGAATGAGGAGCACAGAGATGATGGGCAACACCGAACAATGTTACACATGGGGACAAAGTAGGAACCAAAAATCTGTGTTCACTGTAAGAAGCACATTAAAAATATGCTCTGGAAACAACATGGAAATTGGAAGTATTAAAAAGCTAATGGTTGTTTCTATTAAAGTAATAGCAACAAGGGGTTTTTTTTTCCCATTTCTCCATTTTTTGGAAAATCTAAAATGTGATGAGTTTGATTATATTACTTTCATAATTACCAATGAAACCAAGGTGACTACAGACATCGCAGCCCACGTAAAGGCCTCAACCTTCTGGCATCACTGGCCAAGACTCCCAGGGGCAACAGGAGCCCAGAACAGGACAGTCACTGCAGGGCCAGCTCCCGTGAGTGGCCTAGTTACCTTCTTGAGGAGAAGCCCATGGGAGATGTTGTCGGCAGTTAGGAAGGCAGACACCAGGTGGGTGATGGAGCCAGCCTCTCCACAGTGTGGCCGGAACAGGAATGTGCTCAGGCTGCGTTCCCTGTAGGAGAAGGAGGGCCCCAGTTCAGGAAGGACCCCTGGTTTCCTCTGCCTGGGGCCCGTACCCACAACTGGGACCAAATCTGTGGGCAACAGCCACGCATGGCAGGGTCAGCATGGCTGACCCAGTGCACCCTGGAAACTACCCCTCCTAAAATGCAGAGCCCCTCAGAACCAAGAGGCATCATCTCTGGGGGCAGAGAGTGGGCCTAGTGGTGGAAAGAGACCCTGTCTGCCAGGCACTCTCCTCTACCCCTCCTTACCAGGCCATGTGTCCCACATTCACAGACCTCCAGAGCAGGAAAGGCCTTGAGAAACTATTGAGCCCAGCCTCTGTGTCATAAAAATGGGCAAACCCAGGCCCAGAGAGTGGAATCTATGGTCCAAGCTGCTAGAGCAGATCAGTGACAAAGCTGGAACTAGAACTCCCATCTCCAAAAGCTCAGCCCAGGACTGCCTCCAGCCCACCAGGCCATTTCTTTCAATCAGGGCCCCATTTGAAACCTCCACACCCACAAACTAGCATGGGCTTAGGCTGAGAGAGTGGCCCCAAGGCCCAGCATGGGCAGGCAAGGTGCAAGGCTCATAGGGAGAGGAATGGCCCTGGCAGCCAACCCCCCGCCCACCTGTGCCTTGTCTGTGTGTACTGGTGGGAGCCTGTGCATGTTACGCCATCCCTGAGGGCATGCATGGAGTTAGTGTTTGGATTCGCATTATTTGTACAGTGCCTGGGATAATGCCTGTCACAATGCAGATACAGTCATTTGCTGAAAGAATAGATGCATGTGTGAACATTGTTAGTGAGCATGCCTGTGTGTTGGCATGTCTCTGTAGTCTCAGGGATGTACAGGTGCACATGGACTGTGTTGGTGAGTGTTATGTATATATGAACACGTGTATGTATAGGGTGTGGCTCCATTGTATACTATATATGATACAGGTCTGTATTGGCATGTGTGTTGTGGTAGGCGTGTCTGCGTGTGTGTGTGGTCATGTGGAGACATGTCTTGTGTGGTATTCTGGGGAGTGTCATGTGTTTTGAGGTATGTGGGCATGCGGACATGTGTGTTGGTTCAGATGCACAGGGACACATGGATCACATGCACGTGCGAGTGCTAACACATGCACACAAACCTGCGGAGGTTGTTGAGCACCATGATGTTGGCATACATGTAGTACAGGTAGTAGCTGTAGGGCGGGTTCTGCTCACTGGTCCAGATGTCTGGGCTGGGGCTCTTGTCCGAGAACATGTGGTCACTGTGCTTGGACTCATCATCCACGCTGTCGAACCCCGTCACCTAGGCAGGAGGAGGGGTCCTGAGCTTCAAGACAAGGCAGACCAGGCCAGGATTCGGGCTCAGCTCAGCTTCCCGGGCTCAGAGCTGAGCTGCCAAAGGGGAGCCTAGGCCCCTTAGGTTCACACCTCAGCAGGGGACCGTGTGGCCTGGCTGAGGCCACATTCCTCCTAGGGATAGGGATGGGAAGTGGGTACAATGCCTAGGTCTGCCCTTCCAGAGCTTCCAAAGGTAGCCAGGAGGCCAGGCTGGAGAATGCCAAGCCCCTTGTATGGTGGTGGTGACAGTGGGAGACACTCAGCCAGGCCAGGTAAAGAGTGAAGCAGCCACACCCGCTGCTTGTCCCGCTGCTGTGCCAAGGCCCCACTGCCATCAGCAGCAGTGACAAGCCCTGCTTGAAGCAGTGCACACACATCAGTTATTCAGTACTCAGAGCAAGCCTGAGGGCGGGGTTGGCTGCGAACCTCATTTTACAATTGAGCAAACCAGGGCCACAGCAATTAAGGAAGTTGCCCAAGAGAGACGACCGGGCTCTGAGCACACATGGGCTCTGGGTGTGGACTCTTTGTGGCTGTGGGTGGAGGATGCCCTAGGGCATGTCCAGGTGCGGCCAGGAGAAACCAGCCAGATGCCTCACAAATTGACCAAGAGGGTCCTTGCCAGGCTGAGCCTCAGTTCCTGGGAGGCAGCTTTGCTCTCCAGTCCCCACCGGGAACTGCCCTCTGAGCTGGGCCAGAGGAGCCTCAGCCAACTCCCACTCTCCCACTGCAGTTATGCCTCATATGGGCCCTGCCTAAGTCACCAGAGTCTTCTGGCTAATCCCAGAGGCCAAGCCCCAACCGAGAATGTATTAATACCTATAGCGGACATGGGCTCTCAGCCAGCACGAAGGGGAGGTTTGCTAACAAGTGGCCTTTCACTCGGCCACAGCAGTGCTTTAGGGAGGGGCCCCTGAATACCAGACAGGAGGAAGAGATTGTCCACCTCACTTCACATGTGGCCCAAGCTGGGGGACTCCCAGCCGAGCTCAGGCTCCAGCCAGGTCTGCCAGCGTCTCCCATTGCTACGTGGGCAGGAGGGGCCCAGAAGAGCAAGGAACCACACGGGTCTTGGTCAGAATCTCCCCTGTCACGGAGCCCTACGTGTCAAAGGAAAGGACAGGGTCCCAGATACAGCTCTAAGCATGCCTGGGTGGGCCTGGGGAACCAGGAAGGATCCCTGAGCTGTGCTCTATGCTTCACCCGAACTTTCCAGGGCCCAGCAGGGGGACCATTCCAGCCCCTCACCCAGGGGCTCTGTCCAACTGATGCAGAGCCTCACCCTCGGGCCTCAGGCACGAAATACGTGCAAACCCTAGCTTCCTCCTCCTCCTCTTCCCTGCCAAGCCTGCTCTTCCCCCACTGTTGGCAGTGGCCCCTGAACACACACCATCCACCTTGCTACAAGTAGTCGGGCACCTAGGAGGCACCCAGACTCCCCTCATGTCCTCCAGTCTCTGCCCAGGTCCTGTCGGGGCTACACCCACACTTCTCGCCAACCCCACACTGCCCAGAGTCCCTGCCTGCCAATGCCCACAGCCATGGCTGCTAGATGCTGCACACCCCACTTTTCCTACTGGGGAGACAATACAGAATGGGGGTTCCGGGCACATGCTCTGGAGTCAGGCTACCTGGACAAGAATTCCAGTTCTATGCTTTTTAGCTGCGTGATCTGTTTTAATTTCCAGCTTCATAGGGCTGTTGTGAAGTTTAAATGAAATAATCCATGGAGAACACGTATCACAGTGTCTAACACACAAGAGGCACATAACTTGATTAACAAAATAGTGATAATAATAGGGTCATGTGAGGTGTACGTGAGGTCATGTGGTACGTGGCTAGGCCAGGCAGCAAGGGCTCAGTACACGTGAGCTGTCACCACTGGTTCAAGCTCCCCTTGGGCGTCCACGGCTGGAGCAAGCCCCTGGCTCTCATCTTGCCCCCACCCCCAGCTGCCTTCTGTTTGAGGCCATTCACCCCACAACAGCCAGAAGGATGTTGGTCTAAAACATAAATTCAACAATGTCCCTGTTTATCCCAACACTTTCTGGGCAACCCCTACACACACACACACCCACACACACTCACACACACACACACCCACACACACTGATGCCCAGCCCCCATGCCCAGCCCTTGGGCTCCTCCCTCCCCACCCCTTGTTGAAAACCACCCCATCACCTCCATGGGGAACTGAACTTGCTTCTCAGCACCTGACACTCTCTTCATCATCCCAGGCATCCCGAGGAAGGGCCAGCTCCCACCCCTTCACTCCCCTCCTGGTTAAGTCTCTCCCCATTGCTTCTCTCTCTTCCCTACAGCTAACCAAATATGGAAGAGTAATGTATTTTGTGGGGCTTGTTAACCAAACATGATGTGAGGACCTCTGTTTCTAGGCAAAAGCAGGAGAGTTCAAATGTCTGCCTTTTTCAAGAAGCCCCAAGGCTGCTTGGTGCCTCTAGGGGCTGAATCCAGTCTTTCCAGCCTCAGTGGCCAAAAACCAAGACCCCAATCTTTGCGTACCATGGCCCTTCCCAGCTAGGGGCACAGCCTGCCCCAAGACCACCACCACCACTCCCCGACCCCCAGGGCTGCCCCTAAGGAGAAGGGGACTTCTGCTCCCTGGGGGAGGCTCCCTTACATAGAAATTCAACTTCTTTGGGCTGGCAACCCCATGCCTGGGGCACATGGGTGATGGGGTCTGAGAAGCCACAGTGAAGGGCAAGGAGAAAACCTGACCCAACCCGCATGGAATCCACCCCCTCCCTCCGCCACTATGACCTTTGCCTGGGAAGCCCCCCCACACTTACATATTTAAGGAAGAGGTGAAGCTCCCGGTGATCTTGGGGGTTGATCGTGGCCTGGAAAAGGGGCAAGAAGATGTTCTCCAGCATCTTCCCAAAGCTTGGCAGCAGCTTCCTGGACCTAAATATGTCACTGGGGGTAGCAAAGACTTGCTTATTAGGTGGGCCTATCAGCCCCCTTGCCCTGGTGGAGGTCAGTCCCAGTCTCTTCCTCAGGCAGCCCGCGTCCCCATCAAACGCCCAGAGGAGAGTCCCACATGGCCTGAATACAGATCCCTTCTTTCCACCCACTCCCAGCAGCGTCAGAATCCTAGGCTCTGGTTTGCAAACTCGCCACCCGCCCACCTATGAGAGCACTTTCTCAAACAGAGGCCGTTCTGGGAGAAAGGTGGTGGGATTCAGGCTGACCAAGGGGCAGAGAGATGAGTCCTCAAATTCCCAGTGATGCAAACTCTCTGCCACTCGACTGTTTCCGTAAACCACACACCCCAGCCCATCCCGGGGCCGTGAGCCCCACACTGGCCAGCCACCTGGAGAGGACAGCGGAGGTGTGAGTGATACCAGGGAGAGGGCCAGCAATGTAGGCCACTGCCAGGTCACCCCCTACCCTGGCCTCAACAGAAGGGCAATCCATCCTCAACCCTCAATGAGAAGAAGTTCCCCAAGGACTCTGCCCATATATATTTTTCAAAGAATAAGGGTTAAGTGTCATGAGGACATCTTTGTCAATCACTCCTTCTTGTGGAAAAACCCCTGGAAGGAACCAGGCTGAGCTGACGCCAGAATAGGCCCTACCCCTCAATAGTGCAGTCTCAGCAGCCCATGTGGGACAGGGTGTCATCTTTGGAGGGCACAGGGCACAGAGCAGGGCCACCTCACTTACTAGATCCGAGGCACCTGAATGATCCAGCGCATGTTGGGCGAGTAGACCTTGTGCTGGATGAACCAGCGGGCCAGGCTGGTCCACTCCTCAGGACTGCGGCCGTAGATGGACAGCCGTGGCTCTGAATACTGGTACTTGCTGTCCTCCAGCTCCCGCGCCACCTCCTGGCACCAAGAAGAGTTTGGGTCAGCCCAAGAGCATCCCAGTCACACGGGAGACCCCCACCCCTTCCCCCCTGTCACTGGCCAGATCCTGCAGCTCCCTCAGCTCCCAGGCTAGAAGGTCAGATCTAAGTCCCCAGTGCTGCCCGCTGCCTGTGAGCACTCGCTCTGCTGTAGCAGAGGCTCCCCTGGGCAGGGAGGCCTTGGGTCAGCACCGCAATGCTGCCGGCAGCAGAAGCATCTCCACACAGAGCTAACCTGCACCCAGCCAAGTTCAGGCTGCAGAGAGACACAGCAGCCGGCCCAGGTGCTGTGACCTTGGCCAGGGGGGATGCTCTCCCCTCCTCTTCCCTGCAGTTGGCACACGCAGCACTGCCTGCCTGCACTCTGGCACTGGGCGCCTGGGCACCTTGGCCCCTGCCTGAGCCGATGCTGGACAGAGGGAGGGGAAGGAGACAGGAGGCCACGCAGGACCCCTACCCTCCGTAGGCAGATGCCGTTGGGTATCTGGGAGGCCTTGGAGAGGCTGAGGGCTCACTCACCTTGACCATCCTAGCCAAGTACTCTCCTCCCAGGTAGTTTTCAGTTTTCAAATACAGGTCACGCAGCTCACTGGCCCCCACAGGGTTGTATTTGGAGTTGAACTTGTCAAAGCGGTGGAACGTCTGCCGGCCCTGGGGGGAGGAGAACACCCCCAGGTCACCACGTCGTTCTGCAGCTACCACACACATTCTCCCCTCCAGGCCTTTACGAGGTGGCCTTCTGTGGGGCCACAGTGGAACCTGTCTTCCACGTCACTCGTTTCTTGCATGAAATCTTGGCCACTCCCGAGGGCCTGGACCATGGATCTACACTTGGTCAGCACAGGGTCCTTTTATGAGGCCCTCTGTGAAGGAGCGGCAAGGACCTCATGCTCCCAGGTGCCACAGCCAGGGACAGGGCTGGCTTAGGAGCAGAGGACGCCAGACTGTTGAACAGTCAATAATAAAGTGTTCCCTATGACTGCTCAGACTTTGTAAAGCACTTTCTCCATACTATATCATTCGATATTTTGTTTGTTTTTTTAACAAGGATTTTTAGTGTGGCAAAACATATGTAACACAAAATTTACCATTTTAATCATTTTTAATTGTACAGTCCAGTGGCATTAAGTACATTCACACTGCTGTGCAACCATCAGCTCCATCTATCTCCAGAACTTTTTCCTTGTCCCAAACTGTGTACCCATTAAACACTAACTCCCCTTTCCTTCCTCGCCCCAGCTCCTGGTAACCTCTATTCTCCTTCCCGTTTCTGTGAATTTGCCTACTCTAGATACCTCATGTAAGCGGAATGATATTTGGCCCGATGTGTCTGGCTGAATAACATTCCGTGGCACGGATATACCGCATTTTGTTTACCACTCATCTCCTGATGGGCTCGGCTCGCTTCCCCCTTCTGGCTGTTGTGAATGAAGCTGCTGAGAACATGGTGTGCAGGTATCTGTTCTAGTCCCTGCTTTCAATTCTTGTGGGTATACTCCTAGGAGTGGAATTGCTGGAGCTCACGCCAATTCTATACTTAACCTTTTTAGGAACCACCCTACTGTTTTCCACAGCAGATGCACCATCATTTAGTGTTTTAATAACTTTGTAAAGTTAGTAAAGCACATGGCAATCACCATTTTATAGGCAAGGAAATAAACGCTTAAGTGAGTTGCCTAAGGGCACAACACTCCTGAGTGGTAGGAGTGGGATTAGTACTGAGGCCCGTCTGACCCCAAGTCGCACGTGCTTTTCCCGTCCCATGGCCACCCCAGAGGCCACGTGACCTCTCACAGCCTCCACGGTTGGAAGAGAAAGCGCTGCCTCCACAGCCAGCCTCCCTCCAATCACGGTCCTGCGACTTTCAGGGGGCTGAGTCTGCAGTCAGGGCTGCTTTCTGATTGCAGCTCCGGGGCGGAAACTCACTCACCGCATGGACGTCCAGCGAGTCCACAGTGAGGTCGTAGGGGTCCATGTGCAGGCTGTCAAACACCTGCTGCAGGGAGATCTTCCGGCCCTGCTTCTCGGCCACAATCCTGTCGGGCTCTGTCTGGTACGTGTGCTTGATAAAGCGCAGCAAATGCTTCTGGTTCATGCAGGCAGCCGCGTGGATGTGCGTGTCCACCTGGAACACAGCACCCACCAGCCCGTGAGCCAGGCCACCTCCCCTGGTAACAAAAGTTAGGACATCCAACCCTCAGTGTGGAGCACAGAGCCTCAGCACCTCACAGGCCGCAGCAGCAGCCTCACCAATGCCAGGATCCCTCTCCCGTCCTCCACTGGGCTGTGGAACTGGTGTCCCTCCCTTCTGCCTTGCTGCCCAATCCACCTTACAGCACCCAGAGATCTTTTTAAAATGTAGATTGGATCAGGCTACTCCCTTGTTAACAAACCATGAATGGCCCCCCTCAGCCTCAAGATAAAGCCCGAGGGCTTTAGCCTGGGGCTCAAAGCTTACTTCAAGTCTTGCCTCTCACCTTGCCACTGCCCCTTTCTGTGCTCCAGCCACGACCAGCCATTTACAGGTGCTCAAGGCACGCACCATATCACTTCGCCCATGTGTCTCAGCCTGGAGTGCCTTCCTTCCTCCCCACCAATTTCATGCACCTGGAAATTCCCACAGCCTCCTCCATCTGGAAGCCAGCCCTGATCCCCCAAGCACAACTGATCACTCCTTCCCTTGCCCAACCTGCAAACCTAGTACACACATCCATTGCTGTACATGTCCTCCTGAGCCACTCTAATATTTTTCTGTCTACACCTTCACTAGACTGGGAGCTCCTCAAGGACAAGGACAGTGTTTGATGCATCTAAAGTATCCAGCACCTACCCCAGAGCCTGGTTCGAAGTATTAGTAGAATCAATGGATGTAGGAACAAATGAACAAGTGTGATGGTTCTAATGGTTTCAATGATAACCCTGAGGAGCCACCAAATGTGCCACAAAATCCCACTCTTCCCATTGACTGCTCAGACCCGCAGGGCATTCCCAGAGCAAACCTCCACGTGGGGGTGAGTGAGGAGGACAGGCACCCGGGGCCAGCCCCCACCACGCCATTTCCTTGGCGAGTTACACTTCCCCTAAACCCCAGGGCATCTAAACCCCAAGAAGCAGCAGCTCTACAGACCCTAGGCCAACACATGGACTCAGGCTGCGGGGCCCAAGGCCAAAGATCATATAGCAAATCCTGAAGAGCAGAAATGCACAGGGAGCTTGGACTTCTCCCCACGTTGCATGGAAAGGCAGCTTCCTTGCAGAAGGCACCAGGCAGGATCTCAAAATACCTCATGGGATTTCTCATGTCCTCTGTATTGTGCTAAGTCCTGTGACACCAAACTGTCCTCTTGCATTTCTGGCCTCTCCTTTTCAACCTCTTCAGTCTTTTCATCCTCACTCCCAGACCTCTCAGTATTGGAATTTCTTCAGGCCTGGTCCTGGGCCCTCTTATCCTCTCACTGCACACTCCCTATAATATGGTGATCGGATTCATTTCTGTGCATTTAATTAACTTCTTTATACCAACTCCCAAGTCTGTATCACCAGCCACAAGCTCCAGAATTATAAATATTAATACAATTGCCTATTTGACATTTCCACTTGGATAACACAAAGGCAGTTCAAATTCAATATATCTAAAACTAGACTCTCCGTCTCTGGCGCCAGCCCAAACCTGGTAGTCTCCCAGGTTTCCGAATTCCAGGAAATGGTGTGTCCCACACCGAGCTACTCATGCTGGAAAACTGGAGTCATCCTTGGCCTTCCCATCTCCCCTCCCTCAACACCAGCCAGTCCCATCAGTTCTACCTTCCAAGTAGATCTTAAATCCGTAAGACGCTCCACCTTCACCATCCCCACGTGAGTCCCAGTCTGCGTGCTCTCTCACCTGGATTCACGGCAACCCCTAACTGGTCTTGCCCCTGTTCCTCCTGCTCTGGTTCAATTCATCCCCCACACCCAGAAGCTAGAATGGACTTTTTAAATGTGATTTTATTCTGTTATGAGCTATTCTTCATTAATCTTAGAATGAGGGCCCTGCTAATATTACCTGGCCCCTACCTATTTCCCCACCCTTCATCCCTACTCTCTCTTTTTCACTGTGCCTCTCTCATAGGACAGCCCTAAAGAAATGAAGCCCCAGTCAAGCTGATGGATGGCCTGAAGCCACAGTGGGCATCAAGACTCCACTTGCATGAGCCCAGGGGGCTACAGGAGGTCCCCAAGGAAGGAGACAGCAGCCTCACAGGCCAAGGTGCTGCCAGCCACCAGACAATACTCTGGGGTCACTGCTGCGGCTGCCTGGGCACTCTGCCAGGGCTGGGGTGAGGTGGGGGCTGACCTCGGGGCAGAGAATGCTGTCCACAGCTGGCTGGGCATCTCCGAGTCACGCCAAACCAGACATTTGATACGCTGGACCTCTGTGAGCATCATACCAGCCAGCCCATGTTGTTGGCCACATCACTCTCTCGTCAGGGTCCTTCCTGCCATTAATCCTGCCACTTCTGCCAGAAAGACAGACCACTAGATATCACAGAATTAAAACATTCAAAACACCAAAAACTAAGACATCACCGAAGCACGGTGTAAAGGCTCAGGCCCCTCTGGGACGAGGCTGGGCTCATGTGGGACGCGCAAGAGGTCAGCCTGGCTTAGCTCAGCTGGACGCAGCTTGGCGTAACTACCTCAGCATGACTCAGCACATTCTGGGCTTCCTGGCTGTGTCCTCCAGGCTTACCAATGACACACCACAGGGGGTTCAGCCTGTCCTCACCCCCATGAGTCACAAGATAAAGGAGGAAAACAACTGGACAATCCACGAAGCACCCAATCCAAACTTCAGAATCTCTAAAGTGATTATTTTAGGAACAAGCAAAAGAAGCTGTCAGTAGAGGGCAGTGTTTTCAACTCACCAGAGGATCCTAGCGCATTCCCTGCTTTTCACCTAAGATCCAGGTCTAAACAGAGTTTCCGAACAGGGTTGGCCAACACCTGGAGCTAAGCCACTGCTGACCATTTCTGTACCCACGGCAGACATTAGCAATCGATTACAGCACTCTTTTCACTAAGCTTCAGGAGTAGCCTCAGGTAGCCACTCCCAGTTGGTTAGGTTTCGCACAGAAGATGAAAACCATTTGCTATCCTTGATGTGATACTTAAACCAAAGTAGATTATCCCTACTTCTACCCAACTCCCAAGCAGCAAACACACTTATTATTAGCCTTTGCATCATAGCTCTGAATAGAAAAGAAGTGTCTCAGTTCCACAGTCCCGCTGGTTGGACCTCATGGTATTGTAGTTCGTCACCTTCGACGACACTGCAGGTGCTTTCACAGGTACCACCCACCCAGACCCATGGCCACGCACAGCTCCTGCCCTCAGAGCACAGCCCTGGCCTGTCCCTGGGACATGACAGCCTCTTCAGACACACAGAGGCCACCCTTCCAGCCCATTCTGGATTTCAGAAAGCCAGCTCCCCTCCCCACAGGAGAGGCTGTGAGGGCAATATAAAGCAGCCAGCATGCAGGGGCAGCCCGCGCCCCCACCCAGGAGGAGCGAGCACAGGCCTGACTCACAGCAGACCTGGACCCAGGTTTATGAACTGACTGGTGCCAGAGAATAGGCCACTGTGTCACAGCACAAGTGCCAAGGACATCTCTTTCCAGAGAGCACATTAACCTCCAGACTGACAGGGAACCCTCAGGACTGGCTCTGAGAATGCAGTCACAGCCCCATGCCAGGACTCTGTCCCACACTGTGGCCAGAGAGCAGCTGGTAGGCCCAGCAATACCCGGAAGCAAACAGTGCCAGAGCCAGCCCCATCAGCAAGGACCTTTGTCCTAGGTAGCAGGAAGCAGGCAGGCCCAGAGCATTCACGTATGCAGAGGGCAGGGCTACACTGAGCAGGGCGAAGAGTTCCCTTGGACACCTGCTTGGGCACGTGGGATGCTTTGGGCAGGGCTGACAGGAGTTCACATAGTGACTGAGGCACCCACCTGTCTGAACACCTAAGGCTCACAGAGAAGGAACACAGGGTACTTTAAGGTGAAAATGCCAGGCTGCCCAGGTAGGTGGTGTCTACCACATGACCTTTCACCTCTGCCTGGAAGTCCCCATGACACTTCCATAAGCAACTTAGAGCCCATGAGCTGAAGCTAAACTCTCACATCTTAAAGCTCCTGATCCCATCCAAGTAGGAGTCCACATATGGCCGCCGGGCATATAACAGAGGTGACCGCAGGACTTCCCTGGAGGGGGCCTTCTACCTGCACTGCTGAGTGCTCCCAGCTATGAGGTCAGGGAGGCTCGAGCTGGGCTTTTGAGAGGGGCCACATCCTCCCTTGACCCACCCTCCCTTATCAAACTCACCCCATGAAGGGGCAGCCCTCAAGAGGTCCCAGCTGGGATGGAAGCTCCTGTGGAGATGACAACCCCACTGTGACTCAACTCAGATTTGGTCACCCCTCCTCCAAGCAAAGCCTGATCCTCACCCTTCCCCCATGAGCTTCTCTCCCAGCTCCCTGCCTTCTCTAGAAACCCACGGCCCCACGTGATCCAGAGCCTCCCACAGCCCACCGCTGCCCTCTCCCACCACCTGAGCTCCAGCCACACTGCACTCCTTGCAGTCACATTAGCGCACTGTTCAGACTCTCTCTCCCTTCTCTCGTGCCACTCTCCCTCCTGGCATCTGCTCAGGCACGTTATCTTGTGCCCTCCTCCTGGAATGCCACCACTTCCACTTCCCTCCCCCACCCTCTGCCTGGCTAACTCCTATTCTCTAAGTCAGCTCAGATCGGCCTGTCCCTGAAAGCCACCCCATTGCAACACTTATTGCTGAAGTAATAGGCTGGGGATTTCTTGTCAACAGGAAGCGTCTCTTGCTCACCATCAAACACCCCACGCTTAGCAGTGACCTGGGGCCTCACCGTGTATTGCTTCCATGGCAGAGAATGGACACACTGGAGGCCACGACATTTAACCTTCACACCTGCCCCTGCTGTAGCCCCTGCAGGCTGAGGCTGCCAGGGGCCCAGGCCAAAGCTACCTCAATGGGTAAAGAGGGGCAGAGATCTGAGCAAGTTGAAGGCTTTTCTTTAAATCCACATGATCCTGAAGGATGTAAAACCATGAACTCCCAAGTCCAAAGAGGTCTTAATAGCTTCTACTCTCCATGATGAATCTAATACATCCCCTACCCTAAAAGTAGCCTGTGCTCAACTTTTATGACCAATTAACAGGATACACCCTATTTTCCAAGGAGGAGGGTACATTCCAACAGATACACAGTGTGGACAAAGGTTTCTACCTAGAGTGACGTAAGTATGATCTAAGGCAGTCTGACTCAGCAAAGGCAGATGTCCAATCCTCCTTCTGCATATACACGTCATACCTCTCTGGCCAAGGAAGGCTGCCTTTGCTGGGAGCCCTGACGTTGGCATGGGGAACTAGCCCTAAACTGGCTCAGAGCGTCCCATGGGCTGGGAGGGGGACAGGACGGGGCTGGGGCTGGGAGGAGCAGCTCTGAATGCTGGCTGCTCACGCACCTTTCTCACGTTGTAGAAGTCCCGGTGGGGGTTACTCTTCAACTCTTTGAACTCGGACATTTCATTTAACATCTCATGAAGGCTGAACTTGGATTCCAGAAAGTTCAGTCGCCGGTGACAATAGGTCTTCCTGCAGTTTGGAGAGGGGGACAAACCACAATTGAGCAGAAGTCACATCAAGCTTTCCAGTTTGGAGCCCTGCAGCCTCTATGGGGACCAGCCCTCAGGTGGAAGGGGCAGGGCTCTGGCAGGATAGAGCAGGAAGGGGTAAGGGGGGGCCCGCTTTCTACAGACCCCCTGGACTGTCCACATCCTTGGACTCTATAAAGTGAGGGGAGAATCAAGACCTCCACCAGGTTCTTTGACTTCTAGCTTTAATTGTTTAGGCAATTAACTGAGAGCCTCCCTTTCCCATGAGCAAATACCAGATGATAACATTCAAGACTGAAGTGAGGGTTAAATTGGTTTATGCCTGTGAAAGGGCCTGGCTCTGAGCAGTGGATCCCAACAAAAGTCTCCCTCCCACAGCTCCTCCTTTCTTTCCTTCCATCCATCCTCAGCTGCCTTTCATTCCTTGAAGAAGGAATCAATGCCCAGAAGATTGATAATACAGTCAAACTACAAGGCATGACCTGCCCACCTTGGGATGAAGCGGTACCACCCCCTGACCAAATGGCCATATCGCAAATCCCAAGACCCAAGGACCTCCCAAATCTGGGGCTCCATGACAAGAGGTGGATGTTTTGCATCATGGGCAGATTGGGAATACAGGGGTGTTGTTCCTGGACAGGAACCTCTGTAAGGTCTAATACCCCAGATTCCCACCAAACTAGAGAAGGGGGCCCCAGGTAGGGAGAGTTCTCAGCTGGCAAACACTGTTGGGGTAGGGGTCTCCACTGCCAGCCCAAGGTGCCTGGCCACATGCCGCATCCCCAGCCACATGGAACCTTCCACCACCATTCATGCTACCCTCAAACCAACAGCAGCTCCCTTTGCATCCAATAATCACTTAGACTTCCATAAGAGCAGCTGCCGACCGTGCAACAGGGAGATCGCCTATTTGCCAAGACAAGCCCCAGAGCGGAGCACAGGAGAGCCTCAGAGTCCGAAGGGAGCTTGAAGGTCACCTCAGCCAGTCTCTCTCCTCAGGCAGGACCAGCCACAGCTCACACACCTGGCTGAGGAGGGTCTCCTGGGAACTGTCCCCTCCCCTTCCCTAGTCTTCATTCTGGCCTCCGATCAGTGAGGACCAAGAGCCGTGCTGCCCGCCCAACTCGGGCCACTCTCCTCTCTTGGGGACTGGCATCACACCATTCCCACCGAAACCACAGAGAAGGTCCTCAGGCGCCACCCTCACCCGCCTCCTCGCCCCAACTGCCTCTCCTAGCACAGCCACTCCAGGGCTCTCAGGGTCCCAGCATGCTGACCTCTGTCACTGATTAGCCTGACTGCCCACCAAGAAGGGGGCAAAATTGGAAAGATAATTGCCTGCTGGAGCTGGAGCCAGGCCCACGAGCACCATGGGGGTCATGGCATGAAGTTTCCCAAGCTCCCTGCAAGCTCCCCCCAGAAACACAGAAAACCCAAGGCCTGAAGCAACAGTCTTCATCACTCCTCACCAAGTACGGTCATGCCCTGGGCTGGTAACTCTCTGCAGGGCTGTTGTCCTGCCTGGGAAGAGCAGGGGCAGCCATTTTAAGGTGCACAGGTGGCGACCAGCAAACAGAAGCTCCACATCTATGCATGCAGAAGGGACAGGTAGCAACAACTCTAAGAATGTGCCAGCTTGTGAAGGGAGATGGTTGCAGAAACCCACGAAGTACTGAGGAAAGGGGAAAGCACTCTCTTTCTGGGAAGGTTTAAGTGCAGGGAAGCCCAGGGCAGAGGGGTGACCTGGTTGGTCTTGCCCATGCAGAATAGCGCCCATGCTGAGAGGCGGCCCCGGGGGAAGCTGGCTTACGTGGGGCCATCAGTGATGAGAGCCAGGATGTGGCTCATGTCTACCGTGTAGGTCTCCAGGTCAGGGTAGGGCAGGCTGTGGGGCTCCTGGCACTCCAGCATCTTCTTGTTATCATACACAAAGAGGATGCCCCCTTGCATGCGGACCAGGTAGCCCAGGTTGGGGGGCGCATCATCCAGGCAGTAAGGGTCTTCCTGGGGCAGCGGGGGCGGGTGGAAGTCTGCAAAACAGGATTGAGGGATGACAAAGCGCCCCTGACTTTATGAGCGTGCATGGGATCAAAAGACACTGAGGCCTGTCTGGCCATCCTGCCTAAAACCCAACCACCCTCAACTGCCCCCACGTCTTCCCTGCTTTATTTTGTCTCCTTAGCACTCACCACCGTGTAAAATAATTTCACTTCTTTATCTTGGGTATAGTATGTCTTCTCTACTCAAATAGAAGCTCCATGTGACAGACTGGTTCACTGCTATGTCCCCACTACCTAGGACAGTCCCTGGCACACGGCTGGCACTTCAACAAATCTTTTAAATTTAATGGAAATGGGCTTCAGTTTCCTTGGCACTTCAGAGACCCCAGGAATGTTTTAAAGGGCAGCTGTGTCTTCTCTCAGTAAGAGAACAGACAGCACCCGGGACTCCCCACGGGGAATAATTATCTCCGTCCTCAGCTGCGAGGGGCTAGATGAAGAAGCCACCCCCTCCAGAGCAGCAGCAGATAGGGAACCTGTCTCCTACAGAGCAGGGAATGCCAGTGACAAAGCGGCCAACAGGAGGCAGAAAACGCCTCTTTGCTACTTCCCAACTGCGAGACTTTGAGCAAACCCCCTTACCTCTCTGATCCTGTCTCCTCATCTGAGGATAACACCCCCTCCCTAACAGGCTGTTGTGGGGGCTGCAATGGTGTGTATAGAACAATTCTTTGTAAACAATAATGCACTACACGTGATGAATTATAGGGCATTATTCTCACAGGGAGTTTTCCTGACTCCTGATAAAGTGTCTCTGGCCAAGGAACAGGCTGTTGCAAGCCAGCAGTAGAGCGGAGCCTTCCACTCTCTGCGGATCAGCCAGCACCACACAGAACCAGCTGCCCAGCTGCCAACCTAGGCAGGAGCAAACCCTGGGATCCTCATCAACGGAAGCCGCCAAGGTGGGGTAACCTGCCTGGGTGTTCTCCATCAGTGCTTGGAAGGGACAGCCCGTCCCTAGAGCAAACATGAGGTGTCACAGAGGAGTCGAAGCAGAGCAGAGCTAGAGACCAGTGTCCCCCCTCAGGCACCATCACAGGGTTTGCACGATCTGTGAGATGCACATGGCTACAAGGCCCTGCTGAAGCTACAGCCTGCATGCTCAGAGGTTGCTTCCCCTCACTGCACTCATGCCCAGGACCCTGGGGGCCTCTGTCCACACGAAGTACATGTTTGACAGTCACTCCTGTCTGTCCTTGCCAAAACTGGGGTGGTGGGATCCACTTCCCTCAAACAGGGAAATGGGCCCAAAGGGCTGAGATTTACCCAGGGCCCCAGGTAGTAAGTGCAGGACTCGAGCTTCAAAGAAGCCAGAGACAGGACAACTTGGCACCACCAGCTACACCAGGGGCAGCAGGGTCCTGCCATTGGTGCAGACCACCAAGCTCTCATCTGCTGCCCACCACCAACTTTCGGGAGTGAGGTTTCCTGTCCTCATTTATATTACTTAATGTACAGCCTCTACTGCCCCTAGGTCCTTCACAGGCCAAACACACTTCACCAGGAAACCAACCAGCCCTCTCTGATCTCCCTTCCCTTCCGTTTATACCAGAACTGCACTAAGTACTGCACATGCATACTCCTGTGTAATCCTCACAACAGCCCTGGAACATAGATATTATTAGTATTTCCATTTTATAGATTGAGAAACTGAGGTTTGGAGAAATATCTTGCCCAACATCCCAAGAAACTGGCAGAGCTTAGATACAAACGCAGGTGTGTTTGGCGCCAGAGCCTATTTCCCCTGCCCCGGGAACGTGCCCTCTGTACCTATTCCCACCCTACCACCAACTTGGCTCCTGTTGCCCGACTGTGTTCTTTGAAATACCCCACGTGAGACTGCCTGTCTCCCTGGCAGACGCCCATGACCAAGGACTATCTTTCTTCTCTCTCTCTCAACTCCTACGGCTTAGCTCTCTGCCAGGGCTAGGCACACAGCACACCTTGAATCAGTCCTTGAGGGAACCAGCAAACATCGGTGTAGGAGAAGACAGTAAAAGGACTCTGCCCCTAAAACACCATCAGGGGAAGGGGAAATACATTGAGCCAACAAAAAGCCCTGACCAACTCTTGGTCCAGGCTGACACTTGGGACCCCATCTCCAGCAGAGCTTCATTCATACCTGGGAGGCCCTCTTCCAGAGGTGCCGTGTCGGCCCGCCAGTGTCCCAGGTACTGGGCCGTGGTCCTGGGGAAGCGGTGGTAGGCGAGCCGTGCATACTTCTCCCGGATCATTAGGGCCTTGGCCAGGCTCTTGGCGGCCTGCTCGTAGTCCTCCAAGGTGATCTGCAGAAGGGCGGCAGGCAGAGAAGTTCACACAGCGGGCCTGGGACCGCCATCCTCAGAAAGCTCTGCTTGCAAGCTGGCCCTTGGCTCGCAGCTGGGAACCTGGATTTCAGGAGGGTTTATCACCACTCCCTGACTAATGAGAGTCACCGAGACTAAACTGTTGGTATAAACAACATGGTTTACGTTGGACCCTTGCTTTGCTTTTAGGAGTCTGGAATTTGGGGACGTGCTCTGCAGGTATGTGACCAGCCCCAGTAAAAACCCTAGGCATTGAATCTCTAATGAGCTTCCCTGGTAGAAAACACTTCACAGGTGTGTCGTTACAATTGGATGCTGCAGGTATTAAGTACATTCTGGTGACTCCAGAGGGAGAGGACCCTTGGAAGCTTGCACCTGGTAGCCTCCACGTACCCTTTTTCCCTGTGCCGATTTCTCTGTATCCTTTCACTGCAATAAATCCCAGCTGTAAGTACAGCTCTATGCTGAGCCTGTGAGTCCTCCCAGAGAATCACCAAACCCGGGGGTGGTTTTGGGGATCCTCGACACAGGAGACACAGAAGGAAAGTTAGGGTTGCTGGGAAGGAGATGGGCACCCTGGCCCAGAGACTGGCCTCACATGCTGCTGATTAAACCACAGCCTGCTATTGCACCTGGCGCACGAGGAGACAAAGCCTGAATCCTATCCCTGAGAGGATGAGAACCATGATTTTCAGTAGAGAAAATTCACCTGTCCTTCAGATGTAACAAAACAGAACAACTGTGTGCTCAGCCTGCACTTTGCCAATCCCAGGCTTCTGATTAAATCTGGTGATCACCCAACTCCTCTGGTGGACAAGCCCTATTGTCAGGTGCTATATGCCAGACCTTTCCAGAGATTTCATTTTGCTCCTCACTGCAACCGATTTTACAAACTGGAAAACGGAGGCCCAGACAGCATAAGTCACTTGCCAGGAAGTTACAAAGTCAAACTTCACACTGTAATCTGATTGATTCCCAAAGCCCAAGGATGCTCTGCTTTCCCAGAGCTACCTTGTATTCAAAGATGAATGAGATAAATTCCACCTTCCAAACGGGCTCCTTAATCTTAGTCTGTTTGGGAAGGATGAGCGTGGAGAGACAGCAGCCAGACAGCCAGTCGTAATGGGGCTAAGCGAAGCAGCAGAGGGAGCTGCAACATGCAACATGCTGGCAAGGCACAGAGTGCGGAGGGCTGGGGCCTGGAAGTTTCCTCTGTTGCCTAATTGAAACAATCATTTTTAGTTTTGGAAGATTTTAACAGAGACAAGCACTGAATATAATATAACCTACCTTTCAGAGCTAACAATATTAATATTTTCATAATTGTTTCAGAATTCTCACAAGTTTAAGTAAATAAATCATCACAGATACAGCTATTAATAAAATCCTGCCCTCATCCCTCCCCCACCCTCCTCCATCCTCAGAGGGACGAAGTTGGTAAATACCTTTCTCATGCATGTTTTTATACTTTTACTAAATAGTACTCCTTGCTTTTTGTTAAGGTGGTAGGTTCTCCTTTCCTGCCTCTAAATGTCCCTATGAGGTGTGTTCATTTCATCTTACACCTTCCAGTGGACGGCTTCTGAGAACAGCAGGACTAGGGGAGCAGACACAAACACTCCAGACAAAAATATGTCCTTGCCAACGACAAAGCCAAATATTTTCTCTGTAGAATCAACGGACTCATCATGACAAAGGGCTCAGGCCATGGCTAAGGATATCAGAGAAGGTGCTCAGGATCCCAGTGGACCAGTGGCCACCAGCCAAGCCTGTAGGCATTGCAGGCCTCACGGCTGGCAGCAGACCCACTGGGTGCCAAGGAGATCGTCAAGGTAACCTACTTCTTGTGAACACTTAGCTCTCTGGAGACCAATTGCCTAGTTTGGGGGCTCCGTGCCCTACTATGTGCCAGGAGACTGGTAGAAAGAAGCTAGTTAATGGTCTAAACTGGTGTCCTCCCATTCAGCTGATGCTCAACCCACCTCAATTCTTCCTTTCCACTGCTCTACCCACATGCCTGAGGCTGGGTGCACACCAGACTCTTGGTCAGGGTGCTGATCTTCAGACAAGGGCTGCATTGTTTCCAAGTCAACCTGAATTCCCACCCATAGGAACTTCATTAAAATAAATGATGGTACATCCACACAGTGGACTACTATGCACTTGTAAAAGAAGGATGAGGAAGTTCTTTTTATATTGCTATGGCATTATCTCTAAGATGTACTGTTAAGTGAGAAAGCAAGGTGCAGTACAATGTGTGTAGTAAACTACCATTTGTGTAAAATGTGTGCATAATTAATTGTAGGTACACGGACATCTATGTGAGAATACACAAGAAACCAAAGCCAGTGTTTGCCTCTGAGGAGGGGAATGGGTGGCTTGAGGATTGATACCATTTTTGTGCCATATGCAAGTATTCTTTATCGCAAAAAAAATACTTTTTAAAGTTGGTGGCAATTTTATAGGAAGAGCAATAAACTACTTTGCCTTCTGAGATTCATTGTACATCCTACAGCTGCTGCTAAAAAGAAGAGACTAACAAAGCCAACTGGAACATGAGTAGTGGGTCGGGCCAGGAAGACAGAGCCAAACTTAACGCTGGCACTAACTCAGCGATGTTTCTCTCCAAGAAGTAAGCATTCATGAAAAGGACTCATCCGATCAGGTGAGACTGGCACATTTTCAGTGGCTGACTTAACTGACCAGGTGTAGAGCAAGCTTGTTCACTTTCCAAACAAGACCCCCTCTCCCTGGGTGTGGGGTCTAGCCTGTATTCAAGGCACTGAAACTAAGCAGTAAGATGAGCTGAAGCAGCAATGACTAACGTCACACAACCAGCCGGTACCATGACTTTGAATCTATTAAACATGTGGGAACACAATAGGGCCCAAGCTGGCAGCTTTCTCAACAGGGTATGGGGACAGAGGGCAGGCAGCATTATAGACCTAGAGGACATATGGAACTTACAGGCCACAGCCACCAAGTGCCAGCCTGCAGCCAGGGCCCTCCTCACAGGGTCGGGGCGGCCCCCAGACACGCCCACACCCACAACCTCTGCTAGGACCCTCCTTCTCTTTGAATGCCTGTGCCTCCTCTCCACCACCAGCCAGACACCCATAGACTGGGTCACGCTTCAGGGGTGGGCATGACCCCAACAGCCCACAGGGCCCCTGGCCTCTGCACACAAGGCACATACAACACTCCCACAGGCACCTTACCCCAGCACAGTAATCTCCGCTGATGGTGACCCGCTGGAACTCGGGCATGGCATAGGGTGCTGGCGTGGGCTGGGACGTGGCTCCCACAAGCACAGGGGTTGTGGGAGACAAGGCCGGACTGGCTGTCGGGGGGCCCTTCCAATCTTGCTGTGTCGGCATTTGCAGAGACAGGGACTGGGACCGAATCATCTTGAAACTTTTCTTTCTAAGAGCCAAGGACAAGGAAAAGTGGGAGACATCAGCAGCTGATTGGGGTGAATGATAAAGTCTGAGTTATGTACATGGCTGTGATTAATCCCTGGTGCTGGCCCTACCATTAAGAAGTTTCTAATTATTTGTGCCTTCCTCTTACATACATCTCTCTGCATGAGACACAGCACAGCCCTCCCAACACCCCGACCTGCAGTTACTACTGCTGTGGGCTGTGTTTGCACAGCACACAGAGCACTAGGGTAGGCAAATGCCACAGGAGACTGACAGACAGACAGCAGACCACACTGCAAGGGCTCTAACACCCAGGGCTTGAGAGGTGAGGCCGACATCAAATCAACCAGACTTTCCCTGAAGTGTGGACAGCATGCTGTCTTCAGATAACCCAAACTCTAAGTCTCCAATTTGAACAGTCTCAGGAAGTACTATGAATAGAAAGATAATCACAGAGAGATAATCACACTGCATTTCACAGTTAGAAATTTGGGGCAGAAGAGACAGGGATGCTCAACTAGTCCAATCTCCTCATTTTATAAAAAGAGTCAGAGGCCCAGAGACAGGAAAGGGCTTGCAGAGTCATGCAGCAGGGTGGCCACTGTACCCAGCCACCACCTCTGCTGCCCCCTCCGCAAGCCTGGCATTGCCACCCTGGCTGCTGCTGCTGCTGGAGCAGGCCCAGATCTGTGCCTCTGTTATGGGAAAAGGATTGATCAGCATCAATTTCAGGTCCCTCTGGACCTGTCACCTGGGCACCAAAAGATGCTTTCACTGACTCTGGGCCCCAAGGTTGGTTTAAAATGCCACAAGCTCATGCTTATTTGCAAGGCTGATTTGTGATGACTCCACCTTCCTCATTAACGTGATAGTAATGCTTCCGATGACACCACCGCAAGTCCAGGAAGCCCTAGGAAGAGAACGACCCAGCAGGAAGGTGAAGCCATCCGCACTCCCCATCCACGTGTTCCTTTCTGCCTCCAGTGGAACCCGGTCTCCCTGCGTTGCCACCCCATAGCGTCCAATGCAGAAACTAGCTGACTACGTGCCCTACCTTGTGCCACAGGGACAGAGCAGTTTCCTGGGTGTTTATTCCACCACAACCAGGACCTACAGCCACCGGCAAAGGACTCAGTGACAACTGTGACCCACCAGAGCCCATGGAACCCCTCCTCTTCTCCAGGCATCAGTGACACCTACAGAGGTGCAGAAATCGGTTGATCCCCAAGTGGGCTCCATGGCTCACCCGGAAGCAGCTGCCTTCCTCTTGGCTGTTGGCCAGGTCTGTCTCTGTCGATTTTTCAAGAACCACAGTTCTTCTCTCCTATTTATACGCCCACCACCTGCCATGGTCCTCTGGTTCTTACCAGCTTGGCCTGTGTTATCACCTCTCTGGGGCGAGGCTGCTTACACCTGGAAGATGGAGGTGGCCTTTTCAGGAGCTTACCTTTGCCCTGCCCCTGCCCCTGCATAAGAGATGCATTGGGCTGCTTCGGGAAACACCACTTGAGCTCTGGGAGCTCCCACCCCCAGCTTTCCTGGGCCTGCCATCCATCACGTGGAGCTGAGCCAAGCATCCCGCTCCAAGGAAGATGCCAACTCATGCCAGCCAATCACTCTTCAGAGGTGGATTCATGTTGAGCAATGAGGTCCTCCCTTTGTCATCTTTTAGATGTTCACACCTGGAGGAAGAGCCATTATTTTGGGCTCCCTCTCATGTTCTGACAGGCTCAACTGGGTGCCGTGAGACTCTGGCTTCTGTGTCACTCACATGCCTGCCAGATCACTATTTTTATGCCTATGCAACCTCACTCTCATATGCCTCAGCCAGTGCTGCCTGAGGTCTAGTCCTGCCAAGGAGAAGCAACTGGTGACATCTAAGGTGAGCGGCAGGTAAGAAAGGTTAAAAAAAAAATCTGGAAGGCTGCCTAAGCCAAGAGCCCACCAGGCTTGTCCTAGGAATGTCCATATGCTTCTGCCCCAGTAAAGAAGCCAGTACCCACCAGCTGGTGCCCACAGAATTCTCCTTCTTGATGACATCCATTATGGCTACAGCCTTGGTCTTCAGGTGAGCTCCAGATCATGACCTGTGAGCATCCGTGGGCTGAGAGCTCAGACTTTGCAGACACAAGGATAGGTTTAACAACAGATGGGCCAACTCCCCAGGGCCCATTCACCGTGGGCTTGGAATACCAGAAGCTAACCATGGAGCTTGTGTCTCAGAAAGCTGGAAAAGCTGAATGGAGCCCAAGGGAGGACCCTGTATTTGTTTTCTACTGCTGCATAACAAATTGCCACAAACTCGGTGGCTTAAATCAACACCCATTTATTAGTTCACAGTTCTGTATGTGAGAAGCCTGGGTGGGTTTGTCCAGGCTCTATGCTTAGGGTATCAAAAGGCCAAAATCAAGATATTGGCCACACTGTGCTCTTGCCAGGAGGTTCTGGGAAAGAATCCACTTCCAAGCCCATTCCAGTTGTTGGCAGAATTTGGTTCCATGTGGCTGTAAGGTTGTGGTCCCAGACTGCTTGCTGGCTTTGGCCAGGGTCACTCTCAGCTCCCACTGACCACACTCTGATCCTGGCTCATAGTCCCCTCCATCTTCAAAGCCAGGAATGGTCATTGTTCTGGTGCTGCGAATCCCTCTGATTTCCCTGCCTACTATCAGCCTGAGAAAGCTCTCTGTTTTTAAGGGCTCGTGGGATTAGATCAGGCCTACTGATAGCCTCCCTATGTTAAGGTTGACTGTCCCATATTCCACAACATCATCCCAGGAGGGAGAGCTCATCATACTCACAGAGTATGGAGATTAGGGAGGGACATCTTTGGGGGCATTTTAGAAATTCTGCCTACCATAGGCCCACATCTAGTATCCATTCTGTACCACTAAGGCTCAGCCCACAAAGGTCGAGAGTGGCAGTTGAGTGACTGTGTGTGAAAGAGTGTGTGAGTGTGAATGTGCGACAGTGTGAGTGAGTGTGAGTGTGTGTGTGAGTGTGACAGTGCATGTGGGTATGTGCCCACACACACACCCTCTCCCTCTCAAGGCTGTCTGAAGCCCCACATGCGTCACAATAATAAAAGAAGTTACCATTACCTTTCTCTGTATTATAGGACTATGGGGTCTCCTGGCTTGACGAGACTTTAAAGACTATGCACCCCGACCCTCTCACAAAGGCAGCTTTTGCTTAAATACCCCCAATGACAGACAGCTCACTACATTCCTGAATAAGACATCAGCATTCAGTCATTTATTCAATAAACATTTACCAAGCATCAACTCTGGGCTGGGTCAGAACTAGACACACAAACACAAAGTTGAACAAAACATGATCTGGTGCCACTGTTAGAAAGCACTTCCTCACGAAGGGCCAAGATCTGTCTGTCTGCAGTCCCACCTGCTGCACCTCGTGCTAGCCCCTGGGGCACCAGCATAAGCCAGCTCTGCCACAGCTGGCACGCCTCCTCCTTCCCCTGCCCACATGTGCACCTGGCAAAACACACTCCAGCCAAGGAGCTGGCAGAGCCTGGGGCTGTGAGGACACCAGCTCCAGGCCAAGCCTGAGGGCCTGAAGGACCAGAGAGCAGCTTTGTCATCCCCAAAATGGATGGTCTTCCAGGCCATCAAGACAAGGAGGTGATCTGGTCACCTGGGCCGCTATCACCGCTTCTCATCACCCAGCCCCTGCGTGGTGCCCTACCTGCTCTATGGCCCTTGGCTGATCCTGCCAGTCACTATGTCCCCACCCTACCCTGCTCCACTCCCAACCCCCCTCAGCTCCTGGGAATCAGATGCCCCAGAGCCTTCCCATTGTAAGGTTCATATGCTAAACCCAGGCTAAGAGCCCTGGGCCCTCCTTGCTCTTCTAGAGCACAGGCAGCATCCTCTCAGGGGCCTTCTGAAGCTCACTGCCTGGCGCCCTGTCTAGAGGACTGCCGGGCAGGAGGGGCACCAGAGCAAACCTTTCACCGGGCTCTCAAGCGCATCCCATGAGTCAGGGGGCCACACGTGGACCCCACTTCATTCAATAAACTACCAGGTGCCAGGCCCTGGGGTAAAAGAGTAGATAAATATAACTCCTGCCTCCAGGGGCTGACGATGATGGCAGAGATGGACCCAGACAGTTCAACAGATTGTTATCATACAATGTGGTTAGTGTAATGAGATGCCCCAGATATTTTGGGATCCCAGGGCAGACACTTAATCCAGACTGGGGGTGGGAGCAAAAGGGGACGTTTCAGAATGGGGAGGCTTGTTTGAATCCCTCCCCTGACACGTACGTAGATCATTCTGGCAGCCCCTCCCCCTCCAGATGAGAATTATTACTCCAAAGACTGGGGCAGGAGTCACAAGCCAGGAGCTTGTTAACAATGTGAATTTGAATGCCATTAGGTGGGACAGGCATTCTCCACTTCACAAGCTCATCTGCTCCTACTGCTCACACTGTCATGGCACCAATGTGGAATGGGGACTCCTGGTCTACAGGGACTAAGTGAAGAGCTGGCACCTACTCTGTGACTGAGACCAGAGATCCCAGCCTGTCTGGAGAGGAGGGCTCAGAAACAGTGACTCTCACACATGCTGCATGTCGGGGGCGCTGTAAAAGGGGCCGGAAGAGAGCGCAGGCCCCCACAGACACCACTCGCTCTGGCCAGTGGGTGCAGCTTTGACACCCACCCCCACCCCCGCACCGTGCAGCTGTGAATACTCAGCCCCGCCCTCAGCTCCCTCTGGAAACCTGCCCCTCCTGTTCCTATTCCATCCTTCCTCCCCTCCCTTCCCCTGCCCTCCTGACTGTAGTCTCCACTTGTGCCCTGCCACTCACCTGTGCTTCTCCCTTTCCCCATCCTCCCCAGCTGCGCTTCCTCCCTAAAGATCCCAGAAGTCAAAATGAAGCACACCTTCACTACCTTTGACTTAAGTGTTACAATCTCTATTCCTAACTTGAAACCAGATGACTTGACTATTTCAAAGGAAGCTCTTTGTCAATGGCTCTGAATTTTTAAAAAGTTACCCACCCCTGATTTAACAAGTTTCACAAAATAAAGTGATTTAGCAACACTTCAGCTGCACTGTGCTCAATTCATAACGAATATTTATCTGCGCTGTGCTCAATTCATAACGAATATTTATCTATTCTAGTCAAAATGTTATCAGGGAAGTGGCTGTTCTGGATAGCCAAATTTTTTGGATTATAAAGTCTGTCCCCTTTATATCTTAATTTTTAAAATATTTGGGTGTGGCTTTTTAAATGAAATATGTAACACCTGCATTTTTAATCAAAGCATGCTGAACACAATTTAAAGTTCTCTCGATGACTCAGGGTCATTACTGTATTATCCAGTCACAATCTTACAGGTGTTTTGTCCCTAGACTATTGTGCTTCAAATTCTTGTGTCTGCTCTTCATAATTATTCTGTTTCCTCCCTCACCGTTGACTGTCAAATAATAATAATAACAAAACAGGAACATTAATGATGCTCCAAGCCCTGTGCTAAGGATTTTTTGTTTATTAGTTCATGCAATTCGCACAAGGTAGATCCTTTTATTATCCTCATTTGGTAGACTAGGAAACCAGCTCAGGCAGTTAAGAGCCTTCACCAAGGCCACTCAGTAGTAAGTGATGGGCTGTCACTTAAACCCAGCTGGTCTGACTCCAAAGCCCACACTTACCATCACCACGCATCCCCTCTGCGACCTAGAGATGTCCCTCTCCTCACTTCTAATTTGCTTCTTTAAGTCTGCCACAGGATAAGAAACAAGCTAGCCAGCTCATCAGAACTCTGTGTAAAGTAGGAATATATAGGAGATGGGATGGGAGGTGCCACAGCTGGAGAGGGAGCTGGGGAGGGGTTGTCCTCCATGAAAATGTCAACATTTTCACCACTTAAAGGGTATGGAGGTTTCTTTGGGGGAGATGAAAATGATTAAAATTGTGGTGACAGTTGTACAACTCTGTGAATATAATAAAAACGATTGAATTGTATACTTTAAATGGGTGGATTGTATGATACATGAATTATATTTCAATAATGCTACAGAAGAAGGAAAAGAAGAGAAGGAGGAGGAGGAGGAGGAGGAAGAAACAGGAGAGCCAGAGAAGCCCCGATGTGCACTTTGGCTGCTTAGATATTTTTCACGTTGTTATTAATGTTGTCTAAATTCCTATATGTACATTTGCAGGGAGGTGAACTCTAGCTAGGTATGTAGATGAGATAAAAAGTGAACAAAAGATAACTGTAGGCACCACCAGGGTTTTCCTGTTCTTATCTTTGCCTCCTAACTTTGCTTCCATAGAGTCCACCCCTCCCTCTGACCTGTACCCACCCTGAGTCCCAGGGGAGACCTGGCCAATGTCATCTTCCTAAGGAGGCAGGGGGCCTCCAGACCTTGGTCTGATTCCTCCTCCAGACCAAGAAATCAAACTCCACCCCCACCTGAAGAGGGGACAGCTTCATGGTTGAAGAGTCTAGATTCAAAAGATGTGGATTCTAGTCCCTGCTCTGTCACTTACACACTGTGTGTCCCTGTGCAAGCTAATTCAACTTCTTTGAGCCTTGGTTTCCTAATCTGCAAAAATGGGATACCAAGAGTATCCACTTGCTAAGCTGATGTGGGAATTAAAGAATGCAAACCACACAGCCTGTACTTGGCCCACAGTAAGCATTCAAGGGCAAGAGCTGCTAGAGCTGCCCATCTCGGCAGCAGGAATTTGGATAGTTAGCATTTACATGGGTGCACTGTGACCCAGGCACTGTCCTCAGCCTTACGTGTTGATTCCTTGCTCCTCACGACACTCCATGAAGGTATCTACTACTGTCATCCTCACTTTATAGATGAGGAAGAAGCTGGGGCCCAAAGAGGTTTCCTAATTTGCTCAAGGTCACAGAGCATGCTAGTGAGTGGCAGAACACAGAGGTCCAGACACCCTAATGTGTTGTCATCTGCTGGACATCCACTGCCCACCATGTTCTGGAATGGATACCGGGGATATAGTAGGAGCCAGACACAGTCTTCGAGGAGCTTATAGTCAAATGGGGCAGACAGATGCAAACCAAGACACCACAACCTACCAGGCAGAGACAGAACAAAGTTTCTGGAGAGGAGTTTGCAGAGGAATTTCTGGAAACCAAAGAGCGCCATTTGGACTTAGAATAAGAAAGCTTCCATTTTGCCCTTAGCCTGGGCATTGATAAGAACAACACAGGCTTTTTGCAGATGTCAGGCCCAGTATTACTCTGTAATTGAAACTGGCCTCAGAAACACATTGTTTCTGGTACTAAAAAATACCAGGACTCCTTCTCCCCTCATTATTAAAGGCCTAAAATGCTCAATTCATAACACACAGAAGGCCCTGCAGACCATTCAATTGATGAAGGCAGCCCTCCAGTCTGCCCGTGGGGTGTGAATGAGGGTCTCTACAGTCATGCTCACCCCCAGGGATGAGTGTGCCACCTCGCACCACGCAGGCTGGCACTGAGGAGTCGGCCAGAGGCACTGATGACCCCTTCCTTCCTGAGCTCACGGCTCCTCCAGGGAAGGAAAGCACTGAGCTTGTGGGTGGTGAAGCTCTGTTCTTGCCTTCACATCAGCAGTCAACTTTTTACTTTTTACCAAACAAGTTAAAGAAATGCTGAGATTCCGTTCTACCAAGAAAGGGAAGGACTTGCCTTTAAAAATGAGGCAGTCTCTTGGGAAGGGTTTGATCACTGACTAGGTCTCCGAGAGGGCTCGAAGTCCCACCATGTCAACTACTGAAGTCTGTAGTGCGCTCAGCAGGCAGGGACCCAACTACAGCCCTGGGGTGAGATAAACTGTGAAAGGATGACGGCCTCCCACTGTTCTTGGGCTAAGATCCAAACTTCTTACTGGGGAGCACAAGGCCAGTCTGATTGTGCCCTGTTACTCCTCCAGCCCAGGGTGTGGCACTTCTTCTAACAGACCTCTAACCACATGGGCCTCCTGGAAGACTTGAGGGCCTTTGCCCTCGCTGACTCCTCTACCTGTAAGGCCCCCTCAACTCTACACACAGCTAGCTCCTTTGTACCCTTGAAGTGTCAGCTAAGATGTCACCTACTTGGAGAGACCTTCTCTGATTACCCAGGCTAAAAAAAGGATTCTCTCTCTCTCTCTGTAGCTCTTTCTCTGTCTCTCTCTCTCCTTATTCATCTCCTGCGCAGCACTCCTAGGCATGTTTGTCCTCAGATCCATTCCTCATCCTCTCCCGTGTTTCCCAGGTATGTTCACAGGCTTCCTTCTAGGTTAGGCCAATGGCAGCCATTGGGGAAACCTGGAAGGTGCAGGAAGGGCAAAGCGGGGTATCTCCTGCCTCCACCTCTGCCTTGGGAGGCATCTCTCCAGCTGCTGCCTCTCCTCCTTGGCTCCAGTTTCCATTGGAAAGGCCACCACAGTTCCACTGTACCTAGGGTGACCCCAACCCAGCTCTAACAATACCACCTCTTCCCTGGTCTCTCGAGCCTAGGGTGGTGTCTGCTCCCTACTGTGTCTAATGGCTGAGCTGCCTCTCTCTCCTCCGGCTTCTCAGCTCTCTGCCACCTGTGTAACCGATCCTCTGCATTAAAATGCTATTTCTAATACTCCAGTAGCTTCTATTTTCTGGTTAGACTCTGACTGATACAACACTTATCATAACTTGTAATTTTTTAATTAATGTGTCCAGTTACTTAGTTACTGTCTAGCCCCACAGGGCAGGGACTGCATCTGTCTTGTTCATTATTACATCTCCAGTCCCAGCACAGCACCTGGCAAATAGAGAGCTGTGTTAATTAATAATACGAAACACTTGTCAAGTGAGAAAAAGAAGTAAAATCGACGTTTCCCAAGAAATCCTCAAATTTCCAAAAAGAAAAGGGAAATGCCATTTGGAAATGGTATGTATTTAGGCACACGATTTGTTATTAAAACAGCAGCAGAGGGAAAGTGGGTTTTGATCTTTTCAACCCAACAGAGACACCGAGACATCCTTCAATAAATAGGTGGTGAGTTAAGTGGTCTTGGTTCAGAAATCAACACAGCTCCAAGGGGACAAACTAGTCCCCATTAGGTGCCCCATCTCTGACGCACACCCGTAGCCCACCCGGGTCTGCACAACTCCGCGCACACAGAAGCCAAGTCTCAGGGACAAACCTTTTTGCGGTCTCCACAGACTTCTGCTCTGCCAGCTCCTTCTGCAGCTCCCTCTCCTTGGCTTCCTTCTGCCCAATGGGGCAGTCCTCCGGAACAGTGAACAGGGACAGGGCATCTTTGCTGTCCTCTTCTCGCAGCACTTTAGCAAACACCTTCTCGGCCAGGAGCCGGACTTGCTCATCCACTTCAGAGATGTTCAGCTTGGGGAACTGGCGCGGCATCTCGGCTAGCAGAGAAAGAACACACATTAACTTCACGAGTTGCTGGGCGGCCTGAGTCACCGGTGCAGGGGAGGAGAGGCAGCAGGCCCGCCTGGTCCTCGGAGTCAGCTGTCTACTCGGGAATTCCCCAGACCAAGCCCACACGGCAATTTCAAAATAAGTTCAGTAAGTAACTGGGTTTGGGGCATGTAGGGCTACTCCTGTTCAGGAGGAAGCAAGTGTCCAGAAGTAAAAGGCTGTTTAACTAAGGGTGCCTCCATTTTCCCCAACTCAGGGATATACAGCACGCTGGCGGCCCTACCCTCCTGACTCTGTGTCCACGATTAAGAAGGGACAAGAGACAGCTCAGAACACTCCCGCCTCCAGACTGTGAGGAGCCTGTTAGCCTCCCCCCCGACGTCACAGACAGGAAGACCAAAGCCCAGAAGGTTTAACTATTAGCTTAAGATCCCACAAGTTAACAGCAGAGCCTTGAAAAATCCAAAGCCACATTCTTCTTTACATAAAACAAGGCCTTTTGCTAAAAAGAAAGAATCTGCAATCGCAGTTCCAGTCCCCTAAACCCTCCAGAACCTTCTAACAAGTCACAGCAAATAAAATAAAGGTTTGGGGACAGGATCATTCTTTACTGAACTGAAAGCTCACTTCCTCAAAGAAGCTTTCCCTATCTCTCTGCATACTGGCCCCGTGCTATCAGTAACTGGCCTCAATCACCTGATATCTTTCTTTCTTTCTTTCTTTCTTTCTTTCTTTTTCTTTGTTCTTTTCTTTCTTTCTTTGCAATTACTTGTATAGTACTTAATATGTGCACTCTGCCAAGAGCATTATATGTATTAACTCAGTTAATCTTATTATTCCCATGTTATAGGAGAGAAAACGAAGGCACTGAGAGCTAACTTGCCCAGGGTCACACTTTTAATCAGTCACTGTCTCAGCCTTTCTCCCCCGTCCCTTTCCTCTCCGAGCCTCTGCTCAGAGATCTGAACCCAGGCACCTAGTTTCCAAATGGGTGCCCTTAACCACTGCGCTGTGCTGTTCTCTTTGTCCATCTGGGGTCAGGGCAGGATCTCCTCACGGTCCCCACACTTATGGAATGGATGAATACTGCACCCTTTCCAACAAGCCACCTTCACCAGGAGCGGATCTGGAAGGAGTTTCCTGTCTACTGCCACAGTTTCTTCAAGGCTGGTTGTGAAAAGTGGTTTTGTCAACCAGACAGACAAGGATGAAGGTGAGACTGTCCTGGCAGGGGGAGAGGGGGAATCACTGGGCTGTCTTGGGACAAACATTCCCCGGCCTCACAATTTTCTCATCTGTGAGATGAAGGGATTGAACTAAGTGGTCTCTAAGGCTCTCTCAGGTCTAAATGGTGTGATTCTAGGCACAAGAGAAGTTTTCGGCACCAGAGGAGGGCTTGCTGCCCTGGTCCTCTCAGCAGCATGTGGAACTGCTCACGACACTGACAGGAAGGAGGAAAGCAGGCTAGTAAGCGGTAGTCACGGCCGTGTCTGTGGGCCCCTGAACTCTGAAATCCATTTCTTCTTCCCACCTAAGGATGTGCCTCTCCTGGGCCCCTGTCACCCTAGTGGGGGAGAGGGAGGAGGAGGGCGCCGATGGGGAAGGGCTACCACAGCACCCTACCGAGCTGGTCTAGGGAGCAGACACCAAGACAGCAAAGGCCTGGCCTCTGCAAAGAGGAAGAGGAACAGAGCTGACCATGGTGATTTCCATCCCCTGACAGCAGAGAAGGGGAAGCTAGAAGCCATCAGAGCACAGGCTCAGAGAAGAAGGTGACAGGGAGAGAAATGCTGGAACAGCACAAAGTACTAGACCCAGGAGGCTCTGTCAGGCCTAAGCAAAGCTGGACCCTGGCCCCCCAACTCTATACCCACGGGTCAAGTGCAGCATTTCAAGACTTCACATCACATCTCAGAAGCAGACAGCAAACAGGCCCCAGGCAAAGGGCACCAAATGCCATAAAGCAACATACCATTTGACTAAGTTACACTACTTCTAGAAATTTCTTCTAAGAAAAGAATATGAGGGAAGGAAAAGCACAAAAATGTTTACCTGCACTCTTTACATAAATGGCTTTAAAATATCCAAAGTAGAGCATACTCACTTAAAAAAAAAATGTTAAGCAACCAAAATTATAATAATGAGGAGGGTGCAATCACATAAAAAAATCTCTTGTGAAATACAGTAAATGAAAAACTTAATACATGAAACTGTGCCCATGCTTTGATTACAACAATATGAAAATGCATCCCTCACGGACAAGGGCTGCAAGGGAGACCACGCTCGAAATGACCACATGGCGGGGTTGCCTGTGTGTGAGGGGATGTTCCACTCTGATAATTAAGGCTGCTATAACGTCACTTTTAAACACAAAGAGAATAGAAAGAAAATGAGTAGACTTAAGACTTAATGAAAAGAGAGAAAATTAGGAAAACAAGTCGAACGTCTCCTTCTGGCAGGTTTTGGCAGATAGGGCCCTGTCCCACCTAACCGACACCAGTAAGCGGCCAGTCCAAATGGAGCTACAGTTGAGACCTACCTCTGCATTAGCTCCTAGGCTAGACGGAAGCTGCCACCACCACCACTTTCCTACCCGCTCCATCCCCACAGACACACACAGGCCTGACCCTGACACACCTTGCTGGGCTTCCTCAGAAACGGGCATTTGGGTGGGTGGCAGATCCTTTACGTCTGAGGGCTCTCATGCCAGATGCTGCCAGGTTTGTCCATGAAGCATTTCTAACTTGCTCAAGTTAACTAACCAAACTTTTCAGGTTACATCTTTCTATAAAAGATTTTCCTTTTTCTTTAGCTTAAATAGCTTAGCTCAATCTTTCCCAAACTGGATCCCATAAGATGCTGGTAAAACAGGTCCCGTTGTCAATTACTGGGAGATACTGCATTCCATAGCCCCTCAACCCATGTTCACAAGGCCCATTAGAGACTCAAGGATCACAGAGTAGCATTTCAGAACCCTTTTGTTGTTTTTCTGTTTGTTTCGTTGTTTACAGAACCCATATGAATCTTATGCAGAACAACTACCAGTGTCTTAAATGGTTGGTGAAGAATTCATTCTATATCTTAGTATGGACCAAGTAACCCACCTGAGGTGCTACAGCCTTAGCAGCCTGCTGCACATCTGCTGTCTTCTGGATGTCCTTGGCGGACAGTGCCCACCTGCCAACCCTTCCCTCCAGAGCTTTTCTCCCCATCAGACCCTCCAGACACCTGCCAGGCCAGGCATGCCAAGGAAAGCCCACTCCACGGATACCAAGCAGAGTTTCAGCTCCAGCTGCCTGTTCATGCCTAGCTTTGAACCATTCATCAGTAAAGCCAGCGGGCTTGGGAGGCTTCACTGTGAATTCACCGGCGTCACTCACCGGTGATACATCTTATCTCACTGTTACACGCGACACGCTCCCATGAGCTTGAAGTGTCCCAGAGTCAGAAAGCCCTAAAACAACACCAGTTTAAACAAATAGTAACTTTTCACAGCACCACAGCCCCACCAGAAAGGAAGCACAGTGCCACTTAAATCCCCTCCTTATACAAATGAAGCCGTTTCCTACTCTTGCCAGGCTCCCATCACCAGAACCCACAACACAGACCTGAGCCCGGCGCTGGAGTCTCCATGACGGATCCAGTGGATGCCACACAGGTGATGCGCTAGAGCCAGGTGCTACCTAGTAGCCCAGGGAGCTGAGCTGAGTCAGTGTGTGAGCGCAGCTCGCTGGGTCCTGCCTGTCACTGCCAGGCTGGGAGGTTTCTGCTTTGCATGTCTGTGAGCAGCAGTGAGCCAGAGCAGGAAAAGTCCGGGCTAGAAATTCTTCCATGAATATGACATACAAGTGGAAAATTTCCAAGAGTCATAAAGGCCCCAGGTAATGCCAGCTATCCCAGGCAGAGTGGCTGTGGTATCTGAGTGCAGTGTCCTGGCCCTGTTCACAGCCCTCAGCAGAAGAAACAAAGCGGCAGCTGCCCCAACACACAGTACATTCAGCCACCCTGACGGATGTCAGGAGATAAGCCGCAGCCTCCCTCCAACGCCCAGGCTCCTCCTGAAAGCTGAGTAGCAATGAGCGATACCATCCCCTTTGCTGCTTCCGTATTGAACCCATTTCAGACCTGGTCTGGCGACTGAATTTATCCTACCAAGGGGATTCATCTCAGGCACAGCTTGCCCTTCCTCCTCTCAGAAAGCCCCCAAAGCAACCCTCCGGAGGGCACCCCAGCACTGGCAGGGGGAGCTCCAAGCCCAGTTCCCAATACAATCCCCTCCCTCCCCTCCTCCTCTAAAAGGGAAGGACCATGAACTGCTTCCACCTTTCTCAGGAAAGGACAGAGACTCAGGGAGAGGGGACTGCCTCAGCACAGAGGCAGACTGCAGACAGGGGCAGGCTAGGATGAAAGGTGGGCAGCCTCATTCCATGTTTTCCTTTCTTCCCAGAAAGAAGCTGCACATCACAGGTGACTGAGCAGCCTGGGATCTCTACCAACCCCCCAAACACACACACAGAAGAAGCATGCCCACCTGACCCACCCGAGCCCACCCCCACACCCTTCCCTTCTTACTGCCACTCGCGGCTCCCACATGGGCCTCCAGCTCGGAGCAGCCTCCTGAGCGCTGGCTGGACTCTGCCGTTCTCCCTGGGGAAGGTGGAGACCACCTCAAGGGACCCACGGGAGCAGTCCTCTAAAACCAAGCAGGGTAGATTAAAACAGCATCACAGGGTGGTAAGCTCCGTTTTTCATCTGCCCTTCAGGAGAGTGGGAAGGCTCAGAACAGACACACGGCCTCCCAGTGACTTAGATAAATCGTGTGGGTCTGGGAGATAACCATGAGCAAAATGGCTATTTCTGTGGTGCTGTTGAAATCCTGGGGAGAAGAGCCCAGAAAGGATGGGCCAGTTGTTTACCGGGAGGCTAGCTGTAGCCCTGACTTGGGCCTGAGTCACCTCCTCATGTCCAGTCGTGAGGTTGTGCCTTACTGAGCGCACATCATAATTCCTGCGAGCACAGAGCAGATTACAGGGTTGACACATGATCCTCGAGCTGCCGCTGGGCTTTAGCTACCCAGGGATTACGATCCACCTGTCCTCACAGCTGTTTCATAAACAGTGCAACTAGCAGGCTACAAGCAACCTAGAGGGAGGGTAATATTTATTCATTAAATAATTAAATGGATTTACAGCATAAGAAAAAAAAATCCAAGCCCTTAGTACTGTCCTGCCAGAAGGGAAGAGAGCAAATGATTCCTTCTGCTGGTGTTTTGGGGAAGGGGGTGGTTCCGTGGGGCTGCAATGGGCATCCTAGCCCGTGGACCTGAGTCTAGCATGTTCAGGGGATTTTATCCTGCACCTTTAACCAGATCCTGGATAGCCTTAATCTAAACAAGCATTTTCCAAAGTGCAGTCTATAGAACATAGGATATCAGAAGGCTTGGAAAATAGTGTATAATCCCTTATGAGGATTCATGCAAAATTTCTACTAGCAGATTCAACATCAGAGAAGTCTTACAATAAAGAAAGCTGCTTAACTTTGTTTAACCCAATGCTCTTATTTGACTGTCCCATCACTGTTGTCATAGGAAAAATACCTATTAATATCCTGTGGCATGGGCTTTGGAAAACACCTTCCACTTTGAACCTTCATTTTCCAACCTAGAGAAAGCTGCCTTCCTGGGGCCCAGCTACGGGTGTGAGACCCACTCCTTCTGGTCCAGAGAGAGATGGGCAGTAGCCCCACTAAGATGACATAGATCAGAACAATGGCCAAAGGTCCTGCTGGAGCCAAAGGGAGACCCTCCAGAACATGGGCAGTTTAGGAGAAAACTATAGCTCTGTCTCAGGAGGACAAACTCTGCTCAGGACCTCACAATTCCACCTTGAGCCTAACATGTCCCTGCTCCTTGTGGCCTAGATGTCTCCTTGGACTGAAGAGCACCAGTCCCAAGCTCAAAGCCTTATTTCCCTTTTGAGTTGGACATGAAGACAATCTACGATAACCAGACGGACCCAGGGCCTGCTTCTTCTGCCCAAAAGACCAGACTACATTCACTTTTATCACTCAAGTGACCCTTACAAACCCTAAAAGACAGGAAAGGCTGGAATCCAATTATGTCTCATCAAGAAAGATAGCACTCCCCTCCCCAAAAGCAAGGCAGGAGCTTGCCTATACAAATCCATTCATTTTCCTTCTCCTCTCTGAGGTGTGTGTGACTCACAAGGAATTGGGCAAAATATCAGCTCCATGACAAATCTTACCTGTCTTGTTCACGATTGCATCCCCATGCCTGAAATATGGTAGGCATTCAACAAATGTGTGTTGAATGAATGAATGCATAAAACAATGAATGAGTGAATGAGCTTAGTCAATCCACCTATGGCAATCTCAAGAATCAGTACAGTGTATGGTTAAGAACATAGACTGAAGCCAGACTACCTAGGTTAGATCCTGTCCCACCACTTAGCTGCATGACCTTAGGCAAGTTAATAAACTTTTCTGTGGCTCAGTTTTATTCCTTATAAAATAGGGATAATAGGTTGCCATGATAAATTAGTTAGCATATGTAAAGTGCTTAGACTAGTACTCGGCACAAGAATATGTGCTTTATAAGCATTATCTCTGTCAAGACCATTGTCATCATCATCATTATTATATCAGATGGAAGAGAGGGTCCAACTGGGAAAATGAACATCAAGTTTTATCCAGACACTGAATCCTTTTATTCAACATTATTTATTGAGCACTATTATGTGCCTGGCACTCTCCCAAGTTCCTACCTGGATGCAGGAAAAAGAAAAAATGTGAAGCTAGATCAGAAGGAGGAACAGCCTTGTCCTCTATGAACGCCACTTCTTCGTGACTGTGCATGGCCAGGACTTCAGCCATGAGCTCATACTCCTATGCCCCAGTCAGTTCCTCATAAATCAAAACTACAACGCCACTGTCTCTTGTCCTAGATATGCAGCCAGCACATGGAAGAACTACGAGACTAATATACTTGGTGGAAGAACTAAGAAGGCCAATGAGCAGGTTTAGGGGAGAAAAGGTATCTCCCTGTTTAACCCGAAGGATATTTTTTATCTGCCCATGACATTCTCAAGATCTAGGATAGATTCTGAGGCCATTTGAAGAGTAACCCATTAAGAAAAACAAGCCTCATTTCTCAAAGAACTTCTTGACCTAACTAAGAGCCACTGACTCCATATCCCAGACCTCAGAAGACTGAGGCTGGGCTAAGGATGGGGCTGAGAGGTCAAAGAGTCTCCCAGCAACCCTCTCATGCAAGCGCCATTATTCCTAAAGAGGGAAGCCCCATACCATCATCTTCAGAGCAAGCCAGGCCCCTCAGAGTTGCAGCCAGGCCAGACCAACTATCCCAGACCTGCTGTCAACACCCCAAGAGGTGGCAACTGACAGAGGCTCTGTCTGCCCGGCTCAGTGGCTCCACTATCACTCATCATGGATGCTTCGCAGCCAGGGAAGGAATTTCCCATCTGAAGGTTCCAGTTGCAGCCAGCTTTTCCTTGAAGATGGCCAAATGTTAGTCACCACATCTAGGGGGAAAGCCAACAAGGTTCAGGACCATGCTGAGCCCCTCCTTATGCTGCCGGCTTTCACCCAGCTCCTTTGCTAATTTGTCGTCACCAAGCTTTCAGCTACATACACTTTAGGGAAATGACACTCCTACTCTAGGGTCTCTCCAAGCTCTCCCCAGAGGCCTCTGCCAGCCTAGACAAGCCATTAGCGGCGCTGCTGGCAAAGCGACTACCAGAAGATCAAGGGCTGAAAGCAGATGCCAGAGAGCAAGGCTGTACACCTCCCTTGCCAGGAGAGAGCCAAAGAAGTAGGGGTGAAGGCCTCAAACGACCCCAGCACCGTATCATCCTGTCCACCTCCTGCCTCCAGGTAGAAGTTCACGTGGGCGGTCCTCATCCGGCTGGTCCTTAAGCACCTAGAAACTTGTCCAGGTGCTTAAGAGGCGAGGCGTTAAGTCCCAGGTCCCTTGATTTCTCTAAACCTTGCGATTCCATTCTAGGCCGCCAGGGAACCAGGATGCTGCCGGCTCACCTGAGGCCTCTGGAGCCCGCCGGGGCCACCTCAGGGGCAGGGGCAGGGGCAGAAGCAAGGGCCGAGCAGGAGATGAGCTGGGGTCGGCGGCGCGGCCTCTGTGAGCCTGGAAGCCGGGAGCCGAGGTTCTGACCCCAGAGCGCTGCTGACTCCGGCCCTGCGCCGCGGGGTCCGCAGGGTGTGGGCCAAGGTCAGCAGTGCAGCATCGCGCGCACTCACCGGGTTCGGAGGACAGGGCCATGCCGTGGACCCGAAGGGGGTGGCCGCAGGGCTGGAGCAAAGGTGACGCGCTGGGCAGGGCGCACAGCAAGAGCCGCGGAGAGGGGCTGCCGGGCACTGAAGCCAGCCAGGGCCGGGGCGGGCCAGGCCGCGCCCGGCGGCAGGCGTGGGGGCCGGGCGTTCCGAGGGCGCAGCGCCGCGGAGCCCCCGCCGGGCGGCCCAGCGCCGGGAGGGAGGCCGCCTCGGCCGGGAAGCAGCCCGCGCGCCGCGCGCGCCCAGTCGGTGCCCTACCTGGGCGCGGAGAGGAGGAGCGGCGAGGGGAGGGGACGGAGGGGCGCGGGCCCAGCCGCCGCCGCCGCCCGCCAACAGGCCTGCCCGCTGCTACCTGAAGCGCCGGGCCGCGCTGCCAGCAGGAAACTTGAGAGCAGCAGGGGCGCGGCGGCCGCCCTGTCCCTCAGCCGGAAGCGCGCCCGCCGCCGCCCGGGCTCCGCGGGGCCCGCGCCGCAGCCGGTCAGAAGCCAGTCGGGCTCCCCGGACCTTGCTGCCGCTGCCCTGCGGGCTCCGACACCGCTCCCCAGGGCGTTCGGGTGTGCCTGAGCTCTTCCCCTTCCCGCTAGAACTTTCCCCAAGGCGAGAGTCTGGTGGTCTCCGCCCCCACGCAGGTGACTTACTCCCTGTAGCCGAAGTGACCCGCAAGCATCGGTTTTCTCCTAGGCGTCCGTCAGGTCACTTGGATCGCCTTCCCGCCCCTCCTAACACACACACACACACACACCCTCCACCCCTCTGCTCTCTGGCTTTTGCACCCGCCCCTCAAAGTCCCGAATGACCTCCTAGTCGTCAAAGCCAGGGGCTGCCCTGCAGCCTGCCTCACTCACCTCTTCCCAGCATTTGCGCCTGCTGGCCACGCCTTCCTCCTACGACGCCTGGACTACAGTTTCCAGAGTTGTGCCCCTGCTACCCTCCTCTCTCTCCCCAACTTTCCACAGAGCTGGGTGCCTATAGCTTCTAGGCCTCCATAGCCTGGCTTTTCACTGTGGTGCTTCCCGGGTCCCACCGTGCCAGCCCCCTCTCTCACTCTGCCGGCCCACTGTGGGGATCTCAGCCACTCCCATGGTGTTAACCACCTCCTGCCTGCTAAGGACTCTTGAACCCCATCTCCAGCCCAGAATGCTCCAGACCTGCTGCAGATGGTGTATCCAACTTCCCGGGGAACAGATCCACTGGCAGTGCCTAGGCCCACGGAGACGTGTCCAGACCCAAACTCCTAATTGCCTCCCAGGAACGCGCCAGAACCTGCTTCTGTGTTTCCAGTCTTAGTGAATGATGTCACCGTGCACCAACTCCCCAGGCCACATTTGGGAGCCATCCTTGCCTCTGTCTTCCTTTCATCTCTCGCACCAAGTTAGTCACTAAGCCGGGGAAGGAAACTTTTCATTAGTGAGCACCCGCCACGTGTCCTCGTGTGCCAACCGCTGTCACATAGTTGTCCCATTGAAGCACCAAGTTTTCTTCCTTCTACTTCACAGCCTGGTATTTACTATTTATTTATTTATAAATGATATGCACATGAGACTGTGTTAATATATCATATATTATAAAGCACACTAAAAACATCGAAGGATGTAAAGATGAAACAATAATTTAAAATTACTTCATTCTTAATGAATAGTACTATATACATTTTTCCTTTCACTTTAAAGTTATTAGCAATAATCTGTTTAGTGAGAGCAACATGATTAAAAATGATTTTAACAAATCTTAGTTTAATATTTTATGAGACTAGAAAGTGTGCTTCTAAGTTCAGTTAATGTCAATACTTGGTCCTAATAGCTATTATTGTTTATTTAAAAAAAAGATATCTCACAAAGATTATGTAGACCCAAATAGAAGAACTCCATCTTTACACTTATTAAATCATAATTCTTACTGTTTATATCCCATCTGCCAATTTTGCAAATGTGAAATTCCACAGGAAAACTCTTCTTTATCCATGAAGGCAATGTTCTCAATGATGTTTTTATCTGTTGTTCTTGCAAATATTTTTAACAAATAGAATTTTTTTTTTTTTTTTTTTTGAGACAGAGTGTCACTCTGTTGCCCTGGCTAGAGTGAGTGCCATGGCGTTAGCCTAGCTCACAGCAACCTCGAACTCCTGGGCTCAAGCGATCCTCCTGCCTCAGCCTCCCAAATAGCTAGGACTACAGGCATGCGCCACCATGCCCAGCTAATTTTTTCTATATATTTTTAGTTGTCCAGATAATTTATTTCTATTTTTTTTTAATAGAGACGGGGTCTCGCTCTTGCTCAGGCTGGTCTCGAACTCCTGAGCTCAAACAATCCGCCTGCCTCGGCCTCCCAGAGTGCTGGGATTACAGGCGTGAGCCACCACGCCCGGCCAAATAGAATTTTTTTAAACCCTTGAAACTCTGCATTTGAAAGATTATAAAATGGGTTTAAAAGTATGCTTGTAAACTTTACAGATTGTGACTATGGGAGTATAGGTGACAGTGATACACTCATTTTGGCATTAAGATCACATAATAATGGAAAGAGTTCCAAAGGTCAATTTTCAAAGTGCTTTTCCCATATTATGATTCTTTTAAAGCATGATTACTGTCTCAATTCTTTACTAAAATATTACCTTTACCTGAGAAGACACAGTGTGTGTGTGCATATGTGTGTGTTTCTTTCTACTATGTAGCACACTTGTGACAGTCACAAGGCAACATATCAGAGGTCAGCAGATTTGGAGCACTTGTCCTTTTGTTAAAGAAACTCATCTTTTAATTCCACACCTTTCAATTCTTTGCCTTGAGATAATTAGTAAACCTTTGAGTCATATAAAAGATTTTCAGTCTCATTTCACATCTCATTGCAAAGTATTACAAAGATTCTACCATATTTCAAGTTTTTTTTTCAAATTAACCATATTAATGACATCCTGTAGTAGTATTTTGTGTTCTTCTAGATTCAACTTCTTTATTGTTGTAGCCTGTAAATAAATGATAAGATTGCTGACTTTCATATGTAGTCTGTCCCTCAACCCCCAGTTTTGTATTCCAGACAGGGCAGCTACGCCCTCAATGGTTACCCTTACACATAAAAACTACAGCATGTTCATGTTTTACCAAATATGTCATTCACTATTGGAACATATTTTTCCTTTAGTAGATCAGAAAAAGTATTTCATTATGAATGTCATCATCAAAAAGTATGGCAGGCCGGATGCAGTGGCTCACACCTGTAATCCTAACACTCTTGGAGGCCGAGGCAGGAGGATCGCTTCAGCTCAGGAGTTCGAGACCAGCCTGAGTGAGACTCCGTCTCTACTAAAAACAGAAAGAAATTAGCTGGACAACTAAAAATATATGGAAAAAATTATCCAGGCGTAGTGGCACATGCCTGTAGTCCCAGCTACACAGGAGGCTGAGGCAGGAGGATCGCTTGAGCCCAGGAGTTTGAGGTTGCTGTGAGCTAGGCTGACGCCATGGCACTCTAGCCCGGGCAAAAGAGTGAGACTCTGTCTCAAAAAAAAAATGCCAAATTCTTAAGGTGAAACATGTTAGCAACTTGCATCCAACTATATATATAGCCAACCTTCAAACATATCATGTGTTCTAAAATCTTTTCTTCAAATTTCAGCGTTTTCTGTGCATCCTTCAACAGAACGCATTTTTATGTGTCACCATGTTCTCTCTGTAACAATTCAAGTCACTTTAACCATGGCAAATAGAACAGTTATTTTTTCCAACGATATTGACTGACATTTTGTCTTTTACTATCAAGAAGCCTCAAACGAGATTTCTAAACATTTTTATTACATTTGGTAATAGTTCACAAAAATACACAACTAAGTATTATGTAATTTGGAATATCCCCGAAAAAAAAATTATAGAGGTTTGTCTTCATGCTCTGGGTTTATAAAATTTACATGTCTTGCTGATCATGATTTCATAGTTATATTATTATTAGCTAATATCTCAAGGCCCAATATAGGGTGATTTAAATCCATATTTCAAGTAGTCTTTTTTGTAAATTTTAACTTCTTGGTTGACTGCCTTGTCAGAGCTATGTCATCGTAATGGATCTCATATTAGTAGTAGAAGATTACTAGCTCTGCTGTTTTCTAGGTTTGCTTTTGCTTGCATTACTCTTGTTCAGTCTGTAGGTTTCCTTGCAGGAATCTCTTCAAACCACTTGTCCCTTTTGTGAGAATAGTTTAATTAAAACCAGATAATGTGATCTGTCTATCCACTGCCTGGGATATAAATAATTCATAATACCTAGTAATACACTTGAAAGCAACTGGACCAATGAGGATGCCCTTGTCCCCTCCCCTCCCATGTCACAGAACCTCCTCTCTTCCCTGACTATGCCTCTGATGTGACACACAACAAGGATGTCTGACCCACAAGCTAAGCAAGGGTGCCTGTGTCAATCCATATGGTATTAGTGAAGTTCCATTTCTTTATTTTTAGATTAAAAAATTAAGTAGAAATAGATGTTTTAATTTTTATTTTACATTTCAATGGATCATTCTGCACACCCCATGTCGAAGATCACAGAGACAATCCATCTCTTCCATTGTGTCGGTGCACCGTGAACACCGCCTAACTAGTCTCTGCCAACACAACTGCCTCCCCACCCCTGCCCCACCCCAACTCTTATGGCACCCTTCCCCCACCTCACCTCTTACCCCACTCTTCCCCCACCCCACTCCAAGCAGCAGCAGCACCACCAGTCTCTTCTCCAGCTTTGTCACCTGGGGCAGACATCCTGTGTCATCAACTCTTCCAGTCTGCCCGATGCTCCACTCATTCAGACTTTGGAACACCCAGGAGAGCACCTTGGATCAGAGCTACGGTTACCTCCAAGGTACTCTGACTCTCATACTCTGGGGGATGGCAGGTTATTCAAGCATTTTTGGAAGCCAAGAGCTGTTCGAGTTCTCTGCTTCAGTCCTCCCCGGCCCCCAACGAATGCTCTCCCGTGAATAATTGTTTCACAGTGCACACACACGTTCAAGATGGGCATGGTCTCTGAATACTCAGTTTCTCTATCTCCTTTTATAGTCTCCTGTGCTACAGAGGCCAAAATCTCCCCTCAGGAGGCAACAGCAGAAGAGCTATGCTTCTGAGAGTGCTTTAACCAAGCCTCACTGGATACAGCCTGTTTTCAAACCAAAGCACCCTAGGGCCTCCTACTAATTGAGTGGACTGACATCACGGCATATGGTCTAGCAACAGGACAAAAATAGGTACATCAGGAGTACATGGTGGCTGAAAAAAGAATAGCCAGGGCCGTTTTCCTGGCTCCAGGCGTGGAAGGGCACTGCAGCCCACCCCGACGCTGCGGCATAATGGGAATACAAGCCTTCCCCCACCCCTCCACTCCAATTTGAGGCTAATTCCCTCCCCAGGACTTGAACTCTATGTAGTCAATCGGACCTAAGCAAGCTGGAGTCTGACAGTGGGCATAGTAGCCCTCTTACTGTTCAGATCTGGTTCCTTTTTTCTGAAATGGGTTTCTAGAATAGAGGGAGCCAAACTCGGGCACTCTGAAAACCAGTGTGAATGAGAGCTAGGCCCTCGATACAGAGCTCATGCGCTCAGGTTTGTGACCGGGAGTCGGGGAGGATGACCTGGGCACCATGCGCAGGCCAGGAGGGGGCAGGGAGAGAGCTCTGGAGGAGGACTGGGTTAAGTCTCTTTTAGGGGGTCCTTGGGCTTAGAGTCCCTCACTCCTTACAGGACTGGAGTGCAAGAGGGTCACAAGTGGGATTCGAGGCTTGGGACCGGCAGCTTATGACCATGAAACCCTCTCTGCCTGTGAGTAGGCAGTGGGCTGATTCTCCCCAGGGCATGCCCATCTGCTGATAAGCACATGGTTTCTGTAATTAAATTGAAGTCTAGATATTAGTCCCCTACCCTATCTAAGAATGGCCTGATGTCTCTGCCTTCCCTCCAGGGATCTCTGTACAAGATTATCCTATGCTACATAGTAGCATTTATTGTTCCGGCTTGTTTTTTTGTCTGTACCTCTTTTACACCCTCCAAAACTCCACAATCAGCCTAATCGTTGCATCATTCTAGTGAGACACTGCAGTTGAACTTCCACAGATGAGGATCACAGGCTCAAACAGCCTTGTACATTTAACCCATTGTCTGAACTCCCCAAACCCTCTGCCCTCAATCTATTTCATCTCTTGCCTTATAATTTGAAATTCAAATTTCAAATTCTAGCATAGCCCTCGAGAATTTTTGGAAGCAGGGAGGGAGAGGTAGGCAGAGTAGAGCTCAGATGAGGCTGCGACCTAGGTCTCCCAGAGATACAGTCTCTCCCATTGCTGCCACCACCACCACCGCAAGCACACATTCCTCTTAGGCAATACTCATTCCCAAGATTCCTCCCTGGCTGTAGATTCTAGCACTCCTACTCCCAGGCTGTGCACTTCGCTATGCCTAGTTCAGCACTGCTCACCCAACCATTCAATAGGCGATAGAGTCAAAGCCTGAACCTGGAGTCAGGGTTTGTAGCTGTCCTGTCCCACAGAGTTTGCTTCGCAGCTGAGCGTCAGTCTCCAGAAGGCTGGTCACCATCAGACCTCGACAGTACCGTCAACACCCAGTACACCCACACCTCTGTGGATTCTACTAGAGGTATCTAGAGGAAGGGGCAGCTTAAATTATATCAGAAAAAAGCACAGGGATTTTTCGAGTTCCCAGATTCCTATTATTTAAGAATGAGCCTAACAGTGATCTCACTGGGGATATAACACCATCAGGTGGGGAAACAGGACTCTGCTTAAGAATTTAATTTGGGGGTGGGCAGTGGCTCACGCCTGTAATCCTAGTACCCTGGGAAGCTGAGGTGCGAGGATCACCTGAGGTCAGGAGTTCGAGACCAGCCTGAGCAAGAGCGGGACCCCATCTCTACAAAAAATATTAATAGAAAAATTAGCCAGATGTGGCGGCATGCACCTGTAGTCCCAGCTACTCAGGAGGCTAAGGCAGGAGGATCACTTGATCCCAGGAGTTGGAGGTTGCAGTGAGCTAGATTGTGCCACTGCACTCTAGCCAGGGCAACAGCAAGACTCTGTCTCAAAAACAAACAAACACAAAAAAAGAATTTAATTTGGGAAATCAAAAAAGTGTGATGGTTGCACAAAGTTATGAATGCAATTGATGCCACTGAATTCCAATGAATATTTTGGTGAATACTAAATTATTAGTACACCACAAGCTTTCACTAAATATGAATTGTACGTGTAAAAATGGTTAAAATGGCAAAGTTTGTGTTCTAAATGGTTTACTACAATAAAAAAATTGTCGAAAGAACAAAAAAAATCAAAACATTGAAAATTGAATTTTTTGGGAAACTGTTTTTTCAAAACTCCACTGTTTCTTTGCATCATTAAATGTGAACAGGGCAGGGCAGATGGCTCTTTATCAACCATCCAGCCATCCCCAAACCTTCAGGCAACGTGGCTTAGAGATGCTCTGGGGGCACAAAGGAGGAGGAGTCATGTTCCACCCTGGAAGGGCTCAAGGAAGAAAGGAGCGTGGCAACCAGAGAAAGGGCCCAGGCACATAGCAGGGAATGGGCACCCAAAGGTCACTATGACACAGAAGCTCCAGCCAGGTTCTCAGAAATCTCAAGAAGACTACAAACCCCAAAAAGCTCAGGGTAAGCAATAGTTCCATAGCTCACAATTTGTCTAAAGGATGAGTCTTTGAGAAAGAGAAATAAATCAATTAGAAGTCACTGGTATCTATCACCTATCAATTGCTCCCAAAAGAGACATCCCAGTCACTGGCCCATCTGCATATTTCACATCTACATCACATTCCAGATAATTCCCACTTGAGCCAGAACAACTCCCAGTCTCCTATAGCAAAGTCAAGATCCCTTCTAAATAAACATATTTAGTGAAAGCTTGTGGTGTACTAATAATTCAGTATTCACAAAAATATTCATTGGAATTAGGGTCAGCTGAGGGTAACAGAGACCCAAAATAATAATGGCCTAAATAAGAGAAAAATTTCTTTTTCTCTTTCTGTCACTAAACAGTCCAGAGTTGGAAATTTCAGGCAGCTCCCCAAAATCCCTGGATTCCTTCCAGCCACACTGCCATCCCTCTAGTGTGGCCCTTATCCGTGTGGGAAATAGAAGTTCTTCTTCCTTTGCTAAGGAAGGGACAACAGCTAGAGCTCTGGCCATTACATCCATGTTTCATGGAGCAAGAAGGAGGAAGGGGATGTAGAATGACAGGCAGAGGACATGCGCCAAATGTCTTATAATGAAGCTGCTTCTCTCTAGCATCACTGACCAATGATAGTCATGCTTCTTCTGTCACATTTAACTCCACCAAAGCATAGCCTTCCTTTCCAAATATAACTACCATTGATTTTCGTGGCTAACTTGATTATACCAGGCCTAGAATCTTGCATCAAAAAAAGCAGAGAAAAATATCACACAGTGCAGTTTAGATATCCTCACCACCTCAGAACTTCTCCACGTTGGCCTTAGTGCACCATGGTGTTTGCATAGTTACTACAGCCACTGCCAGATCCTAAGACCCATGAGTTAAGCAAAAATCTTTTGGCAGTTTCGGGGAAACCAAGCAACCAAGTGTCTCTCCTGCTGCAAAGGCAAGATTTGATCTGATTAAAGCCTTCACTACCCTTCCTTGGAATGTCCTGATGTGTGTGGGCACCATGCTGGTATCACACACTCCCTCCTGCTAATGTGGTGTCAGCAAAAGATCTTCACACAGAGAAATGTAGGCAACATATGCCTGAGGCTAACAGGATTACATATTAATAATATTATGCTTCATCTTCTCTAATTTGGGAAGCCAGTCTCAACTTGACATGCTTTAGAAGTGCCTCAGGCAGTCATCCACAAAATAACTATTGAGCATCTAGCAGGTGTCAGGCTCTGGGCCTAGAGCAACAGTGGTGAGCAGAGCACAGTTCTTGCCTTCGTGGAGGTCATCAGCTAGTGAGACAGGACATTAATCAAATGACCACACAAAAGCATGACTTCAAACTGTGATAAAGCTTAAAGGAAAAGGACAAGAGCTGTACCAGAGCATAACAAGAAAACCTGACCTCCTTCAGGGTATGAGCAAGGAGAAGGTTCCAGACATCAGGAACAGCATGTGCAAAGGTCCTGGGAGAATTTGGGGGAATAATACCTGAGTCATTTCTTCCCCCACTTCATTTCTATCACATACTTGTGATTGAACATTCTGTAAAATTTACACCATAAAATCTCGATTTTCAATGTGTATAAATTCCTTACTTCACTAAAGGGAGGTACCACATGGTCTGGGTAAATAAAACCAGATTTAGTGCTCCAGGGTGGTGCTGTTTTTAAATTAACTTTTCCAAATCTGTCACTTTTCCAGCGTTTACTAAATTTGTAACAAACCTGCTTTAAAATTTCTCATGCCCACCCTCTCCCAGCCACTGTGTTTTCTGAACATTTCCAGCTCTGTGTCTCTCAAGCATTCCTTCCGTGTGAGCATATTCTGGACGTCAGTGGGGAAGAATGTCCTCGTCCCCATAGCTGTTTTGTAATCACTCTCCTTCCTTCCATCCAAGTTATAGAGGTGCTCATCCCTGTGCAGATACTCCAGGGCCAGGTGTCACCCATCCCACCCTAGCCCTTCCTCTAACTCTATTCGTTGGCTCTAACTCTATTCGTCCTCAGGGATGTCTGAGGTATGTCAGTGAAGTCACAGTCTATGTCCTCAGTTTTGTGCAGCATAAGCCATCCACCACTTAAGCCCCTGTCCCCATCCTCCATCTCCAGAGCTGGTTGCTGAGAGCCGGAGTTCCATGGCTCCCCCTGCCAGAGTCATCAACAGAACGGCCTTTTTATCATTGGGATCCCAGCAGAAAAAAGATGGCACATTCATATTAGGATAATTGATTTAACAGATAATTTAGCAGAGGGACTATTTACAAAGGTGTGGAAAGGGTATAGGGAAACCATGAGGGTGTGCGCAGTACTCAAAGGTTAGTAACATCAGGGCTGTGACCTCCCTGGGCCTAAAGGGACAAGAAGAAAGAACAACTGCACTGACTACATGGCAGGCTTCCAATAAAGCCAGATTACAAATTATCTTGCTTGTCTTGTGTTCCCTGACCAACTCCTGTGGTCCTGGTAGGCCTTTTTTGTCTCAGTCCTATCCTATATCTCCAGGACCCCCCACAAGATCTCCCAAGGCCCCGCCCCAGGGCTTCTTCTTCAGTATGGCACCTTTCTGCTTCTGACCTGGCCTCGAGGCCTCCTGTGAACCTGATGGCTGCAGATACCTGGTCAAGCCCACCTGTCCCTCTAGCTTCTCACTTCTCAGTAAGGATCTGGGAACAGTGCTAAGCGTCACCACCTTTGCCCTCTGACCTCCCTTGCCTTTTTTTCTAGCTAGTGACTGGTACTCTGAACTGGTAGGCTGAACACCGAAGTCATAGCCAGTTCTTGCGGCAGCCCAGTGTGGAGGTCTCTGATCCTCCTTCTCAAGACCAATGTAGTTTGGTCCAGTTCACGGTTCACGCAGCTGTGTCCAATGTGTTTCCCAGAGTTTTCCACCATGAGGGGGAAGGGTCCTTCCTACCAACCCCTCCATGTCCTCTGTGGGTCACTGTTAGAACACAAAGCAGGGCGGCCCTGTACTCTCACAGCAGTATCAGTGAACTGCCCTACTTTTATTCACTTTCCATTATAGCCTCTCCCTCTGAGTCTGGGCCAGAGTGAGCAACCTTCACAGGCTGGACCCTTTCCCAAGAGGCTCCTAGACCCTTCTGCCACCGGCAGAGAGGCTGCCACCGGGCCCCTTCCCACAACTGTTCTAGACACACCCACATGCATCTGAATCTGGCAGTGCTGGTGCTCAGGACACTAGGCTGTCCCACCAAGACCATGGCTCTGGTACAGTGTGTCAAGGGACAGCTCTGTGCAAGCAGTCACCCCACAGAAATATTTAGAAATATCCTTCTTTCTGCCTAGCTGCAGCAGCTGAAATCATGCAGCCCGATTTGTTAAACACTCTCTGTCCAGGGATTTAAAAGTTTGACAAGGAAACTCTCTCCCTTGGATTTCAGGGAGTTGCATGTTCTTCTTATACCCCTTAGGATGGATGATTGTGTTTAGGGAAAAAAATGTGAATATAAAAAAGATTTTTCCAAGGTCATATAGGAATATAGTAAATGCTTACAATAGAACATTAAGTTATAAAAGTAGAACACAGAGCAGGATTTCAACTATGCAAAAAATAAAACAAATGAAGTAAAATCATTAAAAACCTGAGCACAGAAGTCAGCGGCAGGATAATAGAGAAGAAATACCACTCTGGGTTCTGTGGAAGAAGCCTCTCCCTCAGCAGGGCCTTCCCAATTCTCCAACAGGCTTCCCACGGCCCCGTTTCTGAACAGGCTTCTGAGTGTGCTTTGGTCAGTGGAAAAGAGACCACACATAGGAATGTGGACTTATCCCAGGTAAGGAAAAGCTATGATGTCCAAGCTGGAGAGCTTTGGAGTGCTCTGGAATAAGAGGAATGGGAAGAAAAGAGAATACGGGCTGTGAGGAAAGAGTTTAAATAGGGAAGGGGACCCCAAAACTTGGCAATAGGGCAGGGCCAAACCTGAAAGACAACGAAAACTTCCCTGTGGGATAGAGGGGAACACATACAAAATTTAAAGTTGTTTTGTATTGTGCGATGTGCTATAACACCCCGTCTCTACCCCCACATCTTCAGTAAAAATCCTCTAATATTGACATTTGGGGGAATACATTAGAAGAGGTATTGGCAAACTGCAATATGGATTGATACAAAGGCTGATATAAAACAAAGTTACGTTTCTTGCTTGTATCACAAGCCAGTGCTCGTGAGGCAACTCTCCTGCATGGCTCTCCTCCATACGGTGACTCGGAGATTCGTGTAGATTCCACCCTGCATTTCCACATCTAGGAGTCTTTCACTACTGGACATGTGGGAGAAGGGAGGTGGTGTGGCCAATAACACTACCAAAGCAGTGTCTAGAAGAAAACTTCACCTTAAGTCTATATATTAAAAAATAGAAAGGTTGAAAACCAATGATCTAAGTTCCCAACCCAAAAAACCTAGAAAAAGAACAGAAAATTAAACCCCCAAAATGTAGAAGGGAGGAATAAAGAGCAGAAATCAAAGAAATAGAAACAGACATACAGTAGAGAAAATCAGCAAAGTAAAAGTTTATTCTTTGAATAGATTAATATAATTAATAAACCCCTAACTAGACAAATTAAGAAAAAAGAGAGGGAAAAAAACCCACAAATACAAAAATGAGAATATCACTACAGACCTTATAGACATTAAAAAGATAAAGAGAGGATATTATAAACAACATTATGCCAATAAATTGGCATTCTATGTGCCAACATTTATGCAATGCATTGGAAATTTTAAGTGAAATATACAATTTCCTTGAAATACAATTTACCAAAATTGCCACAAGAAGAAATAAACTATACCAATAGTCCTGTATCTATCAAAGAAATTGAATCTGAAATCAAAACTCTTCAACAAAGAAACCTGTAGGCCTAGATGGCTTCACAAAAATTTAAGGAATATATCATACTGACCTAAACAAGGGTGTCCAGAAAATAGAAGAAGGGAAACATCCCAACTCATTTTATAAGGCCCATGAAACATTGATAACAAAAACTCAGAAAGACATTACAAGAAAAGGAAAGTCACTGGCCAGCTTCTTCGGCTGGGACATTTAGAGGAGCGTGTGGTGAGCCAATTTGGCGAGCAGTAACAGTCTCTGTCACACTCCACTCTTTGTTCATTAAATATCCTTTGGTTCCCTTCCTCCCCAAAATAGAACAGCTTCCACCTCTCCTCATGGAAGACGATCCAATCTGTCATCGCACGCCTTAGTCTTCTCTGTTGGGAGCAGACCTCGTCTCTTAGACCGAAGACCTGTGAACTGAAGAGACAAGTTGACTGCCTCAAACCCATGCCAACATACAAATACGTGATGACAGGACAGGACTAGCGTAACTACCGTGAACACTCCCACTCGGAAAGGGGAAGACCAAGAGACCCACAATCATCCCTGGTCCACGTTCAATGCTGAAATACCAATGGGCACACTCTGTAAAGGCTGCCTAGGCTGGAGCAGGAACTCCCTCATCCACCGTTCTTTGTGGTCCTTGGCACCACCCTCTGGGGGGCTTCCTCTTAGACCCTTACTCTGCTTGGCCACATCTAAAGAGGCAGTTGGGGAGAAGGCACTCCTTAGGGGATGTGCAACTTCCTGCCAGAGGTTGCTTTAAGGCCTAAATAATGGACTTGTGCATTTTACATGGGCTTGCGGTTTCTTTGGCAATGCTGTTTCCTCAAAACTTTGGAAAGCTTCTGATGATCTATTTGCATCCAGTCAGTTCCATTTGCCAATATCCATGCTCAAGGTTCCTTTTGTAAGATATATTTTCTAATTTGCTTTATCCTTTGTCATCTTGTCCCCCTGCTCTCTCTTTCAGTGTGACAGGGACATTGAAGCTGATGGAACAAAGGAATATACTTTTCATCTGATATCTTCGATGATTCATTTTAATCAACTAGACATTTTCTTGGGCCTTTGTCATGCAAAGCCTTTTAATAAATTTCTATCTCTTACTAGTTGGGAACCAGAAACACTCAGCTTTTCCAATTCTGCAGGCTTCAATATCTGAATTTTACTCCATGAATTTCTACTGGAAAATAGGTAATACTATCCTTTTTTTAATTTTTAAAAATTGAGATACAATTCACATACCAAAATATTCAGTGTTTTTGAAGTGTACAATTCAGTGGGTTTTAGTGTATTCACAAAGTTGTGCAACCATCACCACTACCTAATTTCAGAACATTATCACCAGCCAAAAAAGAAAACTTGTAACCATTAGCAGTCACTCCTCATTTCCCACTCCCCCAAACCTTTGGAAACTATTAATCTACTATCCTTCCCTATGGATTTATCTATTCCAGAAATTTCAGATAAATGAAATCATACAACATGTAGCCTTTGTGTCTGATTTTTTTTACTTAGCTTAATGTTTTCATGGTTCATCCATGTTGTAATATGAATCAGTACTTCATTTCTTTTTATGGATAAATAATATTCCATTGTATGGATATACCATATTTTATTTATCTATTCACCTATTGGTGGACATGTGGGTTGTTTCAACATTTGAGCTATTATGAATGATTCTGCCATGAATATTTGTGTACAAGTCTTATGTGGTTATATGTTTTATTGCTCTTGGATAAATACCTAAGAGTGGAATTGATGGGTCATATAGGAACTCTATGTTTAACTTTTTTTAAAAGTTTCTTTTGGGACAGAGTGATCTGTTGCACAGGCTAGAGTGCAGCGGCATCACCATAGCTCACTGCAGCCTCGAACTCCTGGGCTCAAATGATCTTCCTGTTTCAGCCACCAGAGGAGCTGGGACTACAGATGCGTGCCACCACACCCAGCTGAATTTTTATGTTTCATAGAGACAGCATCTCACTATGTTGCCCAGGCTCATCTTGAACTCCTGGCCTCAAGTGATCCTCCCACTTCAGCCTCCCAAAGTGCTAGGATTACAGGCGTGAGCCATCACACTTGGCCTGTGTTTAACACTTTTGAGGAACTTTCAAACTGTTTTCCAAAGCGGCCACACCATATGACATTTCTACCAGCGATGTATGAGGCTTCCAATTTCTCCGTGTCCTCACCAGCACTTGTCATTGTCTCTATTTGATTATAGCCATGTTAGTAGATAGGAAGTGGCATCTCATTGTGGGTTCGATTTGCATTTCCCTAATGACTAATGGTGTTGAGCATCTTTTCACATGCTTACTGTCCATTTGTATATCATATTTGAAGAAATCTATATCAAATCCTTTGCCTGTTTAAAAATTAGGTTATTTCTCTTTTTATTGTTGAGTTATAATAGTTATTTATATATTCCAAATACTAGACCTCTATCATACATATATGACTTGCAAATATTTTCTCCTATTCTGTGAGTTATATTTTCACTTTCTTCATAGCATCCTTTAATTTCAATGAAGTCTTTTTTTATTTTGTAGCTTGTGTTTTTGGTATCATATGTAAGAAATCATTGCATAATCCAAAGCCATGAAGATTTATAACTATGTTTTCTTCTAAGAGTATTATAGCTTTAGCTTTTAAATTTAGTTTTGGTACATTCTGAGTTATTTTCTGTAAACAGTGTAAGGTACTGGTCCAGCTTCATTCTTTTGCACGGATACTCAGTTTTCTCAGCTCCACTTGTTGAAGACACTATTTGTTCCCCATTGAATGATCTTGGCACTACTGTCAAAAATCGATTGTCTATAAATATGTGGGCTGATTTCTGGTCTCTCAATTCTGTTCCATTGTCCATATGTCTATCCTTATGCCAGTACCATACTGTCTTGATTATTAGAGTTTTATAGTAAGTTTTGAAAATGTAAATCCTTCAACTTTGTTCTTCTTTCTCAATTGCTTTGGCTATTCTGGATCCCTTGCATTACCACATGAATTTTATTTTCAGCTTGTCAATTTCTGCAACAGTCCCATTGGGATTTTGATAGGGATTGTGTTGATACAGATCAATTTAGGGAGAACTGCCATCTTAAAATATTAACTCTTCAAATTTGTGAATATGTGATGTCTTTCCATTTAAGTCTTCTTTAATTTCTTTCAATATTATTTTGTCATTTTCAGCATATAAGTATTGTGCTTCTTTTGTTAAATTTATCCCTAAATATTTCATTCTTTTTGATGCTGCTATAAATGGAATTGGTTTAATTTCATTTTCAGATTGTTCATTGCTAGTGTATAAAAATACAATCAATTTTTGTATATTAACCTTCTATCCTGCAACCTTCCCAAGCTCATTATTAGCTCTATCAGTTTTTTTGTGGATTCCTTTGGATTTTCTATATTTAAGAATATAGAGAAATAGAGATCATTTTACTTCTTCCTTTGAAGTCTGGATGACTGTAATTTAATTTTCTTGATTAAGTCCCCTTACTAGTATACTGTTGAATAGAAATGACAAGAATGACACCCTTGTTTTATTCCTGATCTTAGGAGGAAAGCTTTCAATTTTGTACCATTAAGTATGATGTTAGCTGTGGGCTTTTTGTAGATGCTTTTGAGCAGATTGAGAAAGTTCCCTTCTATTCCTAGTTTGTTGGGTATTTTGATCATCAAAGGGTATTGAATTTTATCCAATGTTTTTTCTTCATCTATTGAGATAATAATGTGGTTTTGTCCTTTATTCTATTAATATGATATATTACCTTTATCAATTTATGTATGTTGATCTAATCTTGTATTTCTTGAATAAGTCCCACTTACTCATGGTGTATAATACTTTTTACACATTGCTGAATTCAGTTTGTTGGTATTTTGATGAGTATTTTGTTAAGGGATATTTGTCTCTGCTTACAATATTGTATTCTGCCTTTGGTATCAGAGTCTTATTGGCCTTATAGAACGATTTAGAAAATGTTCCCTCCTCTTATATTTTTGGAAGTATTTGGGTTAACTGTTCCCTGAATTTTATATAGAATTCACCAGTGAGGTCATTTGTCCTCTGCTTTTCTTTGTTGCAAGTATTTTGATTACTTATTCAATATCATTACTTGTTATAGGTCTGTTCTAATTTTCTATTTTTTCTTGAGTCAGTTTCAGTAGTTTGTGTCTGTCTAGGAATTTGTTCATTTCACCTAGATTATCTAATGCAATGGCATGCAAGTGTTCTTATATTCCTTTGTGATTTTGTAAGGTCAGTAATAACGTCCCCTCTTTCATTCCT
>NW_012150174.1:9177658-9192425 GCF_000956105.1 Propithecus coquereli
CTTTTTTCAATATAGGTGTTTACAGCTAAAATTTTTCTATTTTTAGTAGAGACAGGGTCTCGCTGTTGCTCAGGCTGGTCTCAAACTCCTGAGCTTGAACAATCCGTCCGCCTCGGCCTCCCAGAGTGCTAGGATTACAGGCGTGAGCCACCATGCCCAGCCAGTTTGCTCTTCTTTTTCTAGTTCCTTAAGGTAGAAGTTTGGGTTACTGCTTTGAGATTTTTCTGCTTTTTTCAATATAGGTGTTTACAGCTAAAATTTCCTCTCTGCACTACTTTAGTTGCATCCCATAAGTTTTGGTATGTTATTTTTTCATTTTCATTCATCTCAAAGTATTTTCTTATTTCCTTTGTGATTTCTTCTTTGACCCATTGATTATTGAGAAGTGTTGTTTAATTTCCATAAAGTTTTGAATTTCCTTCTGTTGTTGGTTTCTAATTTCATTCCATTGTGGTTAGGGAACATACTTTGTATTATTTCAAACCTTTTTAAAGCTACTGAGGCTTGTTTAATGACCTGACATATGTTCTATCTTGGATTTGCACTTGAGAAGAATGTATATTCTGATGTCACTGGGTAGAGGGTTCTATTGCTGTCTATCAGGTCTAGTTTTTTTATAGTATTATTCAATTCTCTACTTCCTTTTTGATCTTCTGTGTAACTGTTCTATTCGTTATTCAAAGTGGGGTATTGAAGTCTATAACTATTATTGTAGTACTATTTATTCAATTTTGTTAGTTTTTGCTTCACATAATTTGGGGCTCTGTTGCTGGATGTGTATATGCTTATAATTTTTATATCTTCTTGATGAATTGATTCTTTTATAATTATAAAAATATTCTTTGTCTCTAGTAGCAATTTTTGTCTTAAACTCTATTTTGTTTGATATTAGCATAGCCACTCCAGCTTTCTTTTTGTTACTGTTTGCGTGGTATATCTTTTTTCATCTTTTTACTTTGACCTATTTCTGTCTTTGAATCTAACATGTGTCTCCTGTATACAGTATATACTTGGATCATTTTTTTTAATCCCTTCTGCAAGTTTCTGGCCAATTCCATTCTGAGTTCATCTTTTTCTTGTAATACTTGACAAATGCAGCAATAGTAGCCAATACATACTATTAATGTTCTGTTTTCGATCTCTTCTCCTAGAGACTCCATATATAAGTAAACATGGAGTCTGCCTCCCAAGTTAGATCAGTTGATAATGTTTTGGCACAACATAACATATGTTGACATATTTCCTGTCTCCAACATCAGTTTTTCTCTCAGCATGCCACAGACCATGAAGCTGTTATAGCAATGCCCTACTTAGTTATACCAATATCTGTCTTAGTATAACATTTATATTAGTCACAGTATGATAAACTATACTATAGTAATAAATAAGCTCAAAATTCTAAGTGGTCTAACCCAACAAAGGTTTATTTCTCACTTGTGTCACCATTCAATGCAGGTCAAATGCCTCTCTTGTGTAGCTCTCTCCAATCAGTAACAGGCTGTTTACATCTGGCAACTTAGTCATTTCAGAGCTTTTCACTTCTGGAACCATAGAAGGAAGAGTGGAAGAGTGGCTGATAGTGTGGGGGTTTATTTCCAGGATTGAAAACAGCACAGATTATTCTGCTCACATCTAGTGGGCCAGATCAGTCATGTGGCTCCAATTCAACTGCAATGAAATGGGAACTTCATAGGAACACTTTGATATTTGGTGGTCACTAGTAGTCTCCACCACCTTCCTATTCCGTTAACATATCAGAATTTCAAATGGGACAAGGGTGGCTAGGGTCCACTGTTTATGAATACAGGCCATCCAGGGTACTAAGAGCCATCATAGGTAAGTGGTGTTGGCTCAGGAGCCAGTCTGTCTGGGGTCAAATCTTGGATCTGTGACTTATTAATTATGTCACATCAGCCAGCATACTTAGGCCCTATAAGCTTCGGTTTCCTCATCTGTAAAGTGAGGGTTAAATATTACCTCCTTCCTAGTTGTATTGTCAAGATGAAATGAGATAATCCGTGTAAAACAGTGCAGTACCTAGCACACAGTAAATGTATAACAGATATAACCTATTATTAGTGAAAGATCTGGAAAATAATGGGACAAAAAATAAAACCATACAGATAATATTATTATTGTTAATGAGATTTCCCTCTAAGTGCCTGATTGGAAGTACTCTTTTCTGGGGCCTCCAAGCACTGGCAGGAAAGTGCATGGCCAGACAGATGAAGTGCTAATGGGCCTTTTTTTATGAGGTGAACAAGCATCTGATAATGGTATTAGCTCTCACAAGTTCATGGTCCAGGCCTGAGAATACTCCCAGAGGACTGAGAGAAGAGAGGTTTAATTGAAGTGCAATTGAATCTCCATCACATCCCACGCACAGGAGAGCAGAACTGCCTGCATGGTGGCAAGAAGCTTGAACTCTACTTTGGCTGCCTCTGATATTCCAAACCACATGTATCTGCAAATCCCAGGGGTGAGGTGAAGGGGCGATGAGGGGGAGGGCCTAGAGAGAAACCAGCAAATTTGAGTCTTTTGGCACTATTCTAAGGAGCTGGATCAAGGGCTCCTGTTGCTGCTACACCTAAGAAGTTACTAGAGGACCAGTGAGATAAAGTAACTCATCTGAGCTATGTGCACTAAATCTGATGTCTGAATTCAGGGTCTTCATCTGAGAGGTGATAGAGCATAGTGGTTAGAAGCACAGGTTCCAGAGTTAGACTGACAGAGTTCAAACCCCAACTCTTCTCCTGAATTGACTGTGTCGATCTAAAGAAGTCACTGACTCCTCCAAACATTAGATTATTCCTCCATAAACTGGGATTGACATTATTGTGTTGACTGTCTTCTATCTGCCCTCCATATCCACTCCCCACCCTTCCCCACACTGACCTGTCCCCGCAGGCTGGCCTGTGTGAACCATATTAAGGGACTGCACTGCCCTCTGGCTTCCAGCCGCATCCAAGAAATGGGAGGGTGGGAGGAGAGTGAAATCTTGGAAGGCTACTTTCAGTCAGGCTTCTCCTTACGAGGTTCCAGGAGCCACTACCTCCTCTTTCTCCCACAGGCCTTTGATGGCAACAGCTGCCACTGTCACTAGCCCCAAGATGCTGCATATCCCTGTTGCTGTCCCTAAACTTCTCTCGCTTAATCCCCTTCTCAAATGCTCTTCAATTACCCGCGTTTGAGTATGCCAGGACCCTAGCGGATACAACTAAGTGCTCGTAGTGATCACCCTTTGGGTGATGGATCAGCTCACAGTGATTCTGTTTCTCTGAGAACAGCTCCTATAGAAAGGCGCGAGCCCCCAGTGGTCGTGTCTGTGCTACGTGGTCCTTCAACATGATTGGTCCATGGATAGATACCCAGCCCAAGATAAGGCCAGATTCTCCCTCCCAGGAATATGCCATTTGGAACAGAGAGATAAGAGGGACTAGGACCCACTAGGACTGTAGCAGGTTTATCCCCAATCCACCTTTTAAAGAGATGAAATCAGGCAAGAATGGGTTCCTGTCCTTCCAAGTTTTGATAGTTCAACTCTTCCTCTGATAGTGTACCCATGAGATACTCTATTATCCTTTCAATACATTTCTTCTTTACTTAGCTAGCTAGATATGGTTTCTATTTCTTAAAATCTAAAGAACTTCAATGAACTCAGCACCTCATAGAATTTTTACGAGATCAATGTAGGGTGTTTAGCAAAGTGCTTTGGTGTATGGCAAGCTCACAGCAATTTTTAGCATTTATTATCTGTAAAAGTGGAGCTAATAATTGCCTCACAGGTTTTGTGAAAATTAAGTGTATCCACGCAGTGTCTACCAAACCCTGATGGGTTCTCATAGGACTCAGATCTGGGAAGTTAGGTAGAGGTTCTGAGTAAATCTCCATTGGCTCTAATGTCCTGCAAGAAAGATAATATGAACAATGCCTGAGCCTGATACAGTCCCGCACTGGTCACGTTATCTGGTCTGCTTATGTTTTCTCTCTTGGAAACTGTGCTGGCCCCATTCAAAGGAGACTGTGGGACTGTCAGTCAAGTTATGAGGAGGAAGAGGGGCAAATGATCAGGCTAGCCAGACAGAGTACCCATCCCCTGGACACAGGGCTGCCCAAGACATGCAAGCAAGGACCAACGGGAGTCCTCTGAGGAATGGGTGGGTTACTAGGAGGAGTCTCTTTTCTGAGGCCATAAGCTTAAGGATTCCAAAAGCTAGGAGTCTCTGGGATTCTTTCAACATGTGGAGAAGTGTGCTAGAAAAGAAATTCAACATAGAGGGAAGCAGGCCCAAGAGATAGAAAAAAAGAGAGAAACAGATTCCTGGCAAAATTTTGGGATTCTTGAGCCAACTCCAAGTTGAAACCTGGAGTTTTCAGTTATGAGAGCCAATAAATACATTCTCTTTTTGTCTAGGCTGATTTGAGATGGATCCCTGTTATCTGCAACTGAAATAGTCCTCCCTATTATACAAGTTTTTTCTAAAAAGTTTAGACACTATCAGAGTTATTTCTTTTGTCTTAATAAAAGCCCTGGGAAATGAATAGGTATAAAAATTTTCTTCCCATTTTTCCTACAGAAAAAACTAGTATGTGAAGAAACTTATCCAAATGTACACAGCAACTCAATCTGCCAAATTGACCAACAGGTTAGGGTCCTGTCATGGCCACATTATGGCTTTCATGAGCCCTAGACTCTTTTGCCTTCATGAACTCCTTCCTCCATAAAGTAATATTTAAAGTCATATCTTACGAATGCATTGGTGCAAGGACAAACATAATCCAGTCTGGGTTCATTGTTATATATTATTTTGATATTCACTTTTTTCTGGTTTTAAAATAAATTAGAATTAAAACTTTTTCATAGGCCCTGGGCCCTAATGTGCCTAAGGGATAAGTTGGCCCTGAGTCTTGTTTGCAAAAGAAAGTAGAAGAAAGGAAGGAAATAAGATAATGCATGCGAACATACTAAGGTGCTCTGTGGACCTTAAGTCACTGAACAAATGTAAGGATTATTATAACTAAGAGGGTGCTCTCAGGAGGGTAATACAAGTGAAGCCAAAACCCCAAGTGGCTACAGATTGAGGATGCTTGTTGGTAGGGGACCAGAAGGATGGGGAGTCGATAACTTTTGTCAGCAGGGAGCATCTTGCAGGACAGCATGCACCCCTGCCGACCAGCTCCGCTCCCATGACATGGCCCAGCATGGGGCACAGACGAGGAATAGCCAATCCTGGGCGCAGCCAGAGGCTGGAGGCTGGCAGAGACACTCAGATGTGTCCGGGTGCTGCTCTTCAACTGAAGCCACCTAGAGGGATCAGAGCCAAGGTGGAGCTTTGGCAACAAAGCTGGAAAGAGAGATTTTATCCAGGTGGAATAGGTGGAATAGAGCCAGCAGCGTGGATTAAATGTCAGGTGTAAAAGTAAAATGAAGCGAAACATGGAACAACGTCAGGTCAGAAACTGGAGGGATCAGGAACAAGCCAGAACACAGTGTGCACAGTGGTCAGGTGAACTTAGGGTCCAAAGCTGTGAACCAAAGGGTACTGGGAGTCTGTTTTAGTGTCCTGGCTCTGTGGCCCAAAGGCAGTCCCTGATATCTTACAGAACCCATGAGAGCCAGAAAAACTGGATGAAAATAAACCTCCTCAAAAACATAATGACTGAAGATTTTCTCCTTTACTGTGAACTTTGAGCAACTGCTGATGGAGAGACCGAGAATTCTCCGCTATTGATATAAGCCCCATTTTAAGAAAGCAAACCGTTTCAGTGCAGACAAGGTGGTATGCAAACAGTCTGCATGCAGAAGAGGATTAAGAAACAAAATCAGGCCAGAACAATGAAAGAAGAGGATACCGGCAGATCAGGACGGAGATGATCTCCTCGCCACATCTGGCCAGAGTTGTCACAGTCCCCTAGAAAGGGAGATTAGCATCGATCACGGAACAGCACCTCATCCTCTTGGTGGTGACTTGTGTATATGTGTTTGTTTGAGTCCACTTGTGTAGCCCTCTTCTCCTAGTGGCAGCTCAGTCATTCTAGACTGACTTCAGTGTTGTCATTCTCTTTACAGAGTTCGGGAGAAAGCCCCTCTCTGGTAATAAGAGACACTGGTTGCTCTAGAGGGCTACCTAGGCCAGGTAGATTCCAACAGGCAGATCTTGATGCCCAGATTAAGCCGGCAACCACTGCCCCCACCCCCTTAGAAACTGTAAAACAAGCCAGAACGTTAGAGAACGTGGCCTGAACACGCCACGTTGCTATGTAGCTGTGCCACATATTACATAAGCACATGGATTAATTAAGAAGCAAGGTCTGGACTGAGGACTGGGTCAGACATGAAGGGACCTGAGAAACAGCAAGGACTCAAATCACAGAGAACATTACCTGGGACCTGACAGCCACCTGTGCTGTTAAGTCAATAGGAACACGTTGCTGGGAGATGCCAATTCCCTGCAAGATGACTGAGCATTTTCCTCGCACTGCCTCTTTCCTGAGGAGCTAAAGGAGTGGCAATCACAGCGCAGGATGCAGGCATGTCAGGAGGGAGGTGGGAGCCCCCGTGGAAGCCACCACCAGGGCATGGCAGGCTCCTGGTCTCCCCAGCACAGCTGCTGCTCACTCGGTTCACTCAAAGCCTGGTGGGCAGTCAAGGAGATTGCTGAGGTTTCAAGAGCGTGGCCCACGCCAGCCTTCCTTAGTTCTGTAAAAATCCCACAAGAATGCTTTGGTCCCCCTGGAGCCTCAGATCACCCACAAAGGAAATATTCTCAGACACCCTGCTTCCCTCTTTCCGCTCTTCAAAAGGTTAAAGTTTTATCTCTCCCTCTCTTTTTTGTAAATATGTTGCTATTTTTGTTTTTGTTTTTTTCCCCCGAACCAAAAACTTCAATAACCACAGGGAAACACAAAGGAAAGGAAACTGCGATAAATAGTCATTTCCCAGACTCCAGCCCAAACTCCTGGGGAGAATTTATGCCTTAACATCTGCTCTGTGCTGTAGACCATGGATTTTAGTTTTCACTTGGAGGCAAAATGGGCTTCTTTTAACCTTTCTCTTTAAAAAGGGCCACACAGGAACATCCTGTGTGTCATTCTCCAGGACTGTCCAAAGGAGAGCTGCAAGTCAGCACCAGGTGCAAATGACACACACGTCCTCCCTCTCTGATGGTCTCAGCTCCTCCCAGCCATTCTGAGTCCAACTCCTCACCTCTGCAATTGATGGAGCTGGCACAGCACGTGGAAAATTACCCAAAAGCTGTGAAAAAAAAAAAGTTGCACAGAAAGTTACAGAACGTCACAATGGAAAAGCTGTGCTCCTTGGGGCAGAGGAATAGAGTGAAATCTTTGTAGAGAGAGACATCTTCACTGATGCCTGCATCTTCACTGAGTTGTGCCACGCTCCCCCACCCACTGCCCCTGGCCTCACCCTCACCCTCCAGTTTCTGTTCACTGGCACTTTATAAATTGGCAGACTCCGTGTCACACTGTGGCCCAGAATAAAACAAAAGTTCAAGAGACGTGTTGAGGGACGTCTGTTCTGCCCACATCCCCTTCTCTGGGAACAGTCCCTGCTCCTAGTCCCTTTAGCTCAATTGATCATTCATTCATTTATTGCACAGATATTTACTGAGCACCTACTGTACTCCAAGTACTGTGGTAGGTGAAGATATGAAAAATGAGCAATACAGACAAGGGTCCTTCCTCACAGAGTCCATTTTTTAATGGGGAGAGTTAGATGGTATGCAAGTAAATATTAATAAATAAATGAACAAGATAATTTTGGGTAATGATACCTATTATGAATTTTTTAAACACAAGCAAAACAAAGTAATGTCCTAGAGATTGATTTGGGAGAAAGGGTGCCTACTCTAAATAGAATAGACTAAGAAAGCCTCTCTGAAGAGGTGAATGTGAGCTTACACCTGAATGATGAGGAGTTGTGGCTGCAATATGCATTCTGGGCAGAAGGAAGAGTGAGTGCAAAGGTCCTGGTGTAGGAATTGGAGAGCAACAGAAAGCCAATGTGACCGAGGCCTATAAAACAAGAGAGGGTGGTAAAAGGAGTTCACAGAGGATCAGAGGCACGTGCTGTGCCAAAGGAGTTTGGGTTCCATTTTAAGGGCAATCACTGGAGAATTTTAAACAAGGGAGTGGCGTAACATGATAGGTATTTTTAATGGAATCATTTTGACTACCATGTGGAAGGTGGATCATAAGGCATGGAGGGCAATGGTGGGAGCAGGGAAACCAGTCAGGAGGCAATTGGAGTAGTCCAGGCAAGACACGACGGTGGCCGTGACTGAAGAAGGCAGCAGTAGGGATGGAGAGAAGTGGACGTGTTGGTGATACATCACGGAGGCACTGGCAGGGCTCACTGACATAGTAGATGGGTGGGGAGAAGGAAAGAGCAGAGTGAGGAGTGATCCTAAGTTCTGTCCTTTGCCCACGGGCATGTAAGCATGACACTTACTTGGATGGAGAACACTAAGAAGGAACAGATTTGGAGGTGGAAATCAGGAGTCCTGATTTACCCAAGTTAAGTTTGAAATGCCTATTAGGTAGTAGGTCGTGGTAGGTGGTTGAAGATATCAGTGCTAGAGATAAATACGTAGGAGTCATGGATATATAGAAGGTATTTAGAGCCCCAGTACTAGAAGAGATCAGCTGGGGAAAGTGTAGAGGGGGCAGAAAGAGGACCAAGGAAAGAGTACATGGGAATTCCCAGAAGAGGAGGAAGTAGTGAAAGAGAGTGAAGAGCGGCCAGCGGATGTAGCAGACGCAGCAGAAGAATGTGTTTCCATGAAGGTCAGAAGAAGCAAGTTTTTCAGGAAGAAGGGAGTGGCCAGTGTGTGGAATACTGCTGAAAGTCTGAGTATCATGAGGACAGTGAAGTGACCATGAGATTTGGCAACATGGTGCGTGTCGTTGACAAGAACAGTTTCAAAGGACTAATGGAGACGAAACAATGTATTGAACAGTGACTGGGACCTCCAATTAAGCATGAGGGGGCAGTTAAACATGTGGTGTCTCCATTTCCTCCTGACACCCACTAAAGTCAAAGTAATGATTTTTTTTTTAAAAGAGAGAGAGTGAGCCCACAGAACAAAGAGAATGACATGAAGGTGACAGAGGGCAAGAGAAGTCAATAATTGTTGGAAGAGGTAAAACGCTGGATCGTGGAAACCAACTTAGCAAAGCGGAGAAAGCTGAAACCAAAGCAATTGCAAAGAGAGATGCCACAAGAAGCAAGCTGGCTGCAAACACCGACCCCACAAAGACTCAGGAATTGGAGCCAGGGTGAGAACAGGACAGAAGTCTTTATAAGGAAACATCACCACCCCAAAGCCCCTCTCACCCCTGCACTGCCAGGAAACTATTCTGGCAGAAAATAGATAGTTTTTTCTCCAGAGAGACTTAGGGACAAGCAATACCTGGCATAGGGGATGGTGAAGGTGAGGCACAGTGCCAGAAGCAGGGGTGCTAAGTAAAATTTACACGTGGCACAGTGAGACTCCTCCCACCTCCCCCAGCCCAGCCGCCAGCCCTCTCTCTGCAGAGGACAGGGGTGCTGTGGGGCACTCCCGCTCCAGGTGGGTAGCCGAGTCAACTGCGTGCAGGCAGAGGAAGCCAGTTGAGATGAGAGGAGAGAGAAAGCTGCAAAGATGACAGCCACTGCTTCCCTGGGAGATGGGGACAGCTTAGGTGCTGGCCTCAGGCCAAATCTCGGCTGTCCTTCCAATCCCGTGACTGTAGGATTACCTGGTGTATCCTCACAACAAACACCCTTTCCTTGAGCAGCCTGTGTGGCTTCCAAATGCGTAGCCAGATGATCCCTGACAAAGGCTGGAGGCAGCCTGTACAAGGCTGACTTTCCAGACTCTGTCCAAGCCCCATTTGCGGTAGCCTCAGTATTTGTTACGCAGAAAAGGCCAAATGGGCTTTCCCCAGGGACTCTAGAATGTCCAGGAAGAGCTCAACCGCAGCTCTGAAGATTCTGAAAGGCCTGCAGTGGTCCCACATCATAGAAGGCAGGTTGTCAGGCAATATCTTGCGTAGCTACCATATGTTACAGATAGGGAAGGTAAGCCCAAAGGAGTTAAACAATGTGCCTAAAGTCACAGAGCCTTAGTATTGAAACAACTGACTACAAAAAAAAAAAAATCCAATCTCTTGACTTTAAACCCCTAATGCTTTCCACTGCCCCACCTTCCCTCCCACCAGACTTGCTGGATTTGAAACAGGAGGCCACGCCCAAAGACTACTTCGACAGGTGAGATTTGGTTATTTCCATGGCACTAATGAGGCCAAAATACTAAAACATGGGACTTTAGATTCACTGTTGTGTTGTACACAAGATACTGAATGCAGAGTCCAGCAATGCGGGTTCCAGAGCCACCCTCACCTCTTATGCTGTGTTGTCACTTAGGCAAGATGCCACCCACCCTTCAGACACTGTTTTTCTCGTTTGTAAAATGCAGAGAGAGAGACAGCGGTAAGGGCAGAGGGAAGATTACAAATCCCAAACGTCTGGGAGCATGGCCTGACTATGCCTCTGAAACGCGAGACTTCTCTCCAGGTTCCCTATTTCCTTAAACATTCGTGCAAATTTCGCATTTTATTTCTATGTGTATGTTTGTTTTAATATAAACATATAAACATCGGTGGTATTTCCCACCAATGCTCACATCAAATTGATGCCATGGGAAAATGAATTCATATTTAGCCTAACTTTGCTTGTCCTTAGCAGAGCCTGATGCTAGAAGGTCTCCTTTTAATGCCCTTTGCGAAGGAAAGAACAAATGTGTTAAAGATGAAAGCAGCAGTGACAGCTCAAGCCCGTGCCACAGAGGGCCACGCTGCTGTGGTTCTGCCCACCGACTTCCCAAGGCCTCACAGGTGCCTCACTCGATCCACAAAATACTGGGCCCCAGAGAGATCCCTGCCTGCCACCCGAAATTGCCCTTTCCCACAGCAATTCTTCTCTGGAGCCTACAGCAGAGGAAACCTGAGAGTTGAAATTCCCTCTAGAAAGAACCCAGGGGAGGCGAGAGCCTGGGTCTCCAAGGCTCCTGGAATTAGTCCCCAGGGATGCCACAGGAGCTCTCACACGCCTGCTGTGCTCTCCCTGGGAGACATGGGAGGGAGCCAGCTCCTCTCCCTCCTCCCCAGGAGGGGAGGGCCCCGCCAGAACCCCAGGGCCAGGCTAAGACATAAATCTCACTCCCCCTGCTCTCCACTTCCTGCTCTCTGCACCTGCCCCACATCAGTGCTCCTGCCAAAGTCCCTTTCTGTAACCCTGACCTTGTCCCTGACCTTGTGATGTTACAGGACTCCCTCCTTGGTCCCCATCCCACTCCACCCCCTGGGCTCCCTGTTAGTAAACATGACAGAATGTTCTGGAGTGCAGCAACAGGCAGGCACCCTTGGTGGCTGAGGGCCCCTGAGGACATGGCAGTAAGGGCTAGCTACAGCTCCCAGTTTCCAGCCAGGCCTGGACAGATCCCAGTAGTGAACTGCTGGTTCACTTCTGGCCAGCAAACGTTACCGAGGCCCACTGTGGTCCGGGCCCTGTACTAGGTCCAGGAGGGCGGCCAGGAAGCACCAGCACGGCCCAGCCGCTGGCTGGGGGGTGGGGCAGGCCTAAGAACCCACAATTACAATCTGTTGGCTGTGCAGAGAAGATGCTTGGTGAATGGAGCAGGGCAGAGGGGGTGAGGGAAGGGAGCAGAGAAGAAATCAGGGAGGCCAGCTGCCTATGGCCACACCACCCCTGTAGCAGGACTCCGAAGGCTGGGTCCCAGCAGGACCTCGTTACACGGCAGCCCGGCAAGTAGGGCCACCTGGGCCCAGGCTGGGGAGCACGTGAAAACAACTAGGGCTGTTATCCAGCTTAGCTATTCCTGAGCCAAACTGCCATTTTCCCTCACTCAATTCACAGTCAGTGGGCCCACGAGAGCCCCCCCAGTGACCAGGGTGGGAAGGCCAGGAGCTGTCCAATAGCATCACCCTGAGGTACCAATTCCTGATTTCAGCAGAAACCTCCATGAGCAAAACCACAAAGATGGTGTGTGTTGTAACAAGGAGGAGGAGAAGAGAAAAATGAAAGGAAGGATCCAGGGATGCAGAATGAGTGAGGCGTGGGGCCTGGGAGGGAGGGGGACGGCAAGCAACAAGCAGAGCTGGCTGTGATACCTGCGAGCGCAGGCCACACTGGAGGTATGCAGGTGTTAAGCATCATGCGTGGCCAGAGACAGACCCTATCCCAGCCCTTCCCAAAGGGCATGCTCTTACCTGGTCACCTGTTCTGGGTACCAGGGGAAGTGACCACAACGCACCTTTGATCCACTGTCGAATTTGCTCCTGGTACCTGGAGGGGCTCCATCCTGGACCTTATTCAGGTCGTCACCCCACACACAGCTTTTTTTAGACCTCAAAACCACAAAGTTTGATTATTCATAACCCTTGGTTGCTAACACATTTGTGTGTCAATTTATGGCCTCTTTTATTATTTTACTTATGTCATGCCTAATGATTTCTGAAAACCTCTTTGAAAGTCAAATTCAAATGACTGAAAGTCAAACAGTACATTTGTATTCTGGATAGGGGTTGTACTGAGAAAGTTAAAATATATTAGCTCTTCCAGGGGGTGAGGAAACTTCTGGGTTCCCTCCAAAACACACAGGAACTGAGAGGATCCCAGAAAAGCTGGACGCTATGGCTTCTTTATGCCAAAACCCAGAATTCCAAGAGCCACCCCTTTCCAGAAGCTGTCCACCCTCGGGAACCCCACGCAAAATGCACATCTCTAAACCAGGAGTTGGCAAACTATGTCCCGATAGCCAAACAAGGCCCACCACCCATTTTGTAAGGCCTACGAGCTAAGAATGGTCTTTACATTTTGTAATGGTTGAGAAAAAAATCGAAATTACATGAATTCAAATTTCAGCACCCATAAATGAAGTTGTATTGGAACATAGCCCCCTTCATTCATTCACGCATGGTCTATGGCTACTTTCACACCACAACGGCAGAGTTGAGCAGTCGCAACAGAGACCAGCATGACCTCACAAGCCTAAGATCTACCTACCCTTTACAGAAAAATTTGCCAGCACTTGCTAAGCTCAGAAGGGGAATTTAGACCCCTATGTCTGACCACTCTCACTCCTCTCTCCTTCCTCCTCCTTCTTTGTCCCACAATCCCCTGGGACCAAAAGGTGGGCATTTATTTACTTCCTTTATGTCAGATCCTCCCCCTTTCTGATTCCAGCCTCATTAGTAACCCTTACGTTTGGGCACAGGGACCCTCCCCAGGCCAGAGCTTCCCAGTGGAAGTGCCTCAAATGGGCCACAGGTGTGCAGCGAAACGCTGGTACCCTCCGTCCTCACGTGAGGGGGCAACAGGAGTGCGGGCTGGTCACACCTGGGGAGAGCCTCACCTGCAGCTCCTTGAAGGGAACTGAGAGTGAGCCCCATTAAACAGCAAGGACAATGATGTCCCCCTAAGCCATGAGAGAGGCCACCACCACCTGGACATGTCCCTCGGCAGGCTGCTGCATAGTGTGCCACTGCCCATTGCGGACAAGGGGACCAGGGGACCACTGGAGGAGCACATGTCCTACATTCCAGGGAGCACAGAGCACAGGCCAAGAGGGGTGAGGGGCTCGGGGCAAGGAGAGCAGGAGGGAGCTCCTGGTGGCCGCAGTGTCAGAAGGCAGCCCTGAATTTCTACCCTCACACATATGCACAGAAACCATATAACTCATTGTCCAAACTGGTATACTTTCTTTCTTAAAATCAACTTTAATGACGTATAGTTTACATACAATAAAATGGATCCATTTTAAATATACAGTACTGTGAGTTTTCACAAACGTGTATTTGAGTGATCCACCAGTGTAACCACTCCCACAATCGAGATAGAAAACCTTGTCATCGCCCCCAAAAGTCCCCGTGTGCCCCTTTGCAGTCAGCCTCCTTCCCCGCCACCACCACCGCTGCCCCAGACAACCACTCATCTGCTTTCCATAACCAGAAATTAGTTTGGCCTGTTCAAGAATTTCAAATAAATGGAATGATACACTATGTACTTTTTTGTGTCTGGCTTCTTTCATTCATAATAATGTTTTGAGATTCATCTACATTGTGTGTGTATCAACACCAAACCGTTATGCTTCATTTTTATTGGTTTTTGAGTGAAAGGAGATGCTATGAAGAGTCATGTCAGGTCAGAAGGCATGAATCAGAACCTTCAGGACAAATCAGGACAATCATCACTCTACGTATACAAGCTGTTTCTGTCTTTGGCAGCAGCTGAGCTTCTTTAATCACATCCAAGCTGGCTGCAGGGAACTGCTCTAAAAATGCATGTGTATTCTGAAAATTAGTGCTTCACCATTATTTTAGTGCACTGGAATAGAAAAAGTTTGATGGGTGCTAAATCCAATGCCTATCACAAGAAATTTCAACACTGCATTTATCAACGAAGAAAAGAACAGGTCGTTATAGTCTTTAAATATAATTATAGAACAGGCAAAGTGTCTCATGCCTGTAATCCTACCACTCTGGGAGGCTGAGATGGAAGGATTGCTTGAGGCCAGGAGTTCTAGACTAGCCTGAGCAAGAGCGAGACCGCCATCTCTACAAAAAATTGAAAAATAAGCCAGGTGGGGTAGCACATGCCTGTAGTCCCAGCTACTCAGGAGGCTGAGGCTGGAGGATCACTTCAGCCCAGGAGTTTGAGGTTGCAATGAGCTATGATCATGCCACT
>NW_012150174.1:9192967-9201207 GCF_000956105.1 Propithecus coquereli
TGTGTGCTGTGAACAGGGAAAGATTAGTCAGTACTACCCCCAGACTGGGAGAAGCAGTTAGCCTGGGCTAAGAACTCTGTTGTCTTGCTAAAGAAGTCTCTCCTGCCCTCTAGTGATAATTTTTATAGCTGAGTCTCAGAGGGAAAACAAGGAGTAATTAAATATACTGGTTTTATATTTACAAAACTATCATCTCTGTTACAAATATTATGCCTGCCTTGGGACCGGGCAGGTAAAAGCCTTCAAGCCATCCCCATTGCTCCATGGGACCTGGGAAGGTTGCACCCACCACTCCTGTCTGCCCTCATCTTCACTACTACAGCATGGGCAAAGTCTCCTCCATCCCCAGCCAGTGAGACCACCTTGCCATCACCTAGGACCACCAGTCACTGAACCCCCTTCCCCACCCCCAGCAGGTGCAAGGACCATAGGAGGGGAGAGGAAAGTGTGGGCCTGGGAAGAAAACACCCACCAGTTCAGCAATTTGATATCAACAGGCAAACTCCAGGTCCCAGGCATCCAGAGGATCTGGGGGTCCCCTTGGCACATTGAGAGGAAAGGGCCAGATCCACCGTAAACACTTCTCAAACCCCATTGCCTAGGTGAGACCCAGCCTTCGATCCCCTAGCAGTAGCAGGTAGCAAGTGGCCACAAGAGAGAAGGCAAAAATCATCTGTCAATGGATAAAGGAAATATCAGTTGTGAGGTACCACTGCGTAGTTACAGATGTGAAAGTGGCATAAATGAAAGTTATACGAAAATTGGAGCATATCAGATTTGAGGATCACTTATGCAAGCAATAAAAAAGCTGTTGAGGACAACTGAATTTTCATTTGAAATGAGAACTATAGACTATTTATTACTGAGGTAATTTCAGTTCTGCTCTGAGTACAAACCCAGAAAACTATAGATTCAATATATATTTGGCCCTCCGCATCCATGGGTTCCAATCCATGGGGTCAACCGACAACAGATCGAAAATATTTGAAAAAAAACTGCATCTGTACTAAACAGGTACAGACTCTTTCTTATCATTATTCCCTAAACAATACAGTATAACAACTGTTTACATAGCATTTACATGGTATTAAGTAAATAAATACAGTCATGCATTGAACAAAGGGGATGCGTTCTGAGAAATGTGTTCTTAGGCAATTTCATCATTGCGTGAACATCATAGAGGTTACCTACACAAACCCAGACAGTATATAGCCCACCACACTTAGGCTTTATGGCATAGCCTATTGCTCCTAAGTTACAAACCTGCCCAACATGTTACTGTATTGAGTACTTGAGGCAACTGAAATACGATGATAAGTATTTGTGTATCTAAACATATCTAAAGACAGAAAAGGTACAATAAAAATAAGTATAAAAGATTAAAAAAAACAAAATGTACAGGGCACTCACCATCAATGGAGCTTGCAGGACTGGAAGTTGCTCTGGTGAGTCAGTAAGCAAGTGGTGCATGACTGGGGAAGGCCTAGGACATTACTATACACCGCTGTAGATCTTATACTCTGTACTGAGGCTACCCTAAATTTATTTAAAAATATTTTTCTTGACTGGGCACCATGGTTCACGCCTGTAATCCTAGCACTCTGGAAGGCCGAGGCGGGAGGATTGCTTGAGTTCAGGAGTTCAAGACGAGCCTGAGCAAAAGCGAGACTCTGTCTCTACTAAAAATAGAAAAATTAGCCGGATGTTGTGGCACCTGTAGTCCCAGCTACTCAGAGGCTGAAGCAGGAGGGTCACTTGAGGAGTTTGAGGTTGCAGTGAGCTACGATGACACCACTGCACTCTACCCTGGGCGACAGAGCGAAACTCTGCCTCAAGAAAAAAATATACATTTTTTTTTCTTTCTTCAATAATAAATTAACCTTAACTTACTATAACATTTTTACTTTATAAAATTTAAAATTTTTTTAACTTTTTGACTTTTGTAATAACATCTAGTTTAAAACACAAACACATTGTACGGCATTACAAAAATATTTTCTTTCTTTATATTCTTATTCTATAAGCTTTTTTCTATTTTTATCAACTAATTTTCAGTTTTATTTAATTTTTACTTTTTTGTTAAAACCTAAGACACAAACACACACATTAGCCTAGGTCTACACAGGGTCAGGATCATCAATATCACCATCCTCCACCTCCACATCCTGTCCCGCTGGAAGGTCTTCAGGGACAAAAACATTCATGGAGCTGTCACCTTTATGATAACAATGCCTTGTTCTAGAATATCTCCTGAAGGACCTGCCTGAGGATATTTGACCATTAACTTTTTTTTTATAAGTAGGAGTACACTCTAAAATAATGATAAAAAAGTATGGCATAGTAAATACATAAACCAGTAATGTAGTTACTGCCATTATGTACTGTACATAATTGCATGTACTATACTTTTACACAACTGGCAGTGCAATAGGTTTGTTTATACTGGCATCACCACAAACACACAAGTGATGAGTTGTGCTACTATGTTAAGACAGCTACGAGGTCACTAGGTGGTAGGAATTTTTCAGCTCCGTTGTAATCTTATGGGCCCCGCACGATAGCTGTGGTCCATCGTTGACTGAAACATCGTTATGCTGCCCATGACTATAATCTAGAAACGATTGCAAGTATACGTAAGGATGTGCATAGGTTACACGCAAATACTATGCCATTTTATGCCAGGGACTCAAGCATCCTTGGATTTTGGTAACTGCGGGCGGTCCTGAACCCATTCCCCCATGGTTATAGAGGGACAACTGTAATATGTTCCAGTGTTCAATCCTATCCCATCTTCATCCTGGTCTGCCACATTTGGAAACTCTGCAGGCCAGAGGCCCTGGATTCTCTGTCTAGCCCTTTTTTTTCCAGGAAGAGATCCAAAGTCCATTTGGGGAAGAGCTGTCAGAAGGTTAAGTCATAGCCAGGAGTGGTGGTTTGTATGGCCATGAAGGACATCAGAGGGACACAGGATTTCTCTCCCAGCCTTTGTTTCTAAGTGGAACTTTCAGAAGCAATCCCCCTCCCAGGGGCTGTGCCAAGGCCCAGTCTAGCTAATCCCTTTTCCCTGGGCTATGTGAGCAGACTTATCTTGGACTGCCAAGACTGACAGTAAGTAATCCACCCAATCTCTTCCCAGTCATAGATATATGTGACACAACAGGCCAGGGACATTGGTGTCCAGGTGGACAGGCTCTGATCATGCTTCATTTGGAGTCACAGAGCAGATGTCCTAAGCCCCCAGGCTGCTGGGTCAGTGGGGCCACCATTAGATCCCACTCAAGACAGCACCATCAACAGTTGAGGTTCCCTGAGTCACTGTGGAACTGAGGTCTGATGATCTCTTGAGGAGCCTTCCCCTATCACATTGCTCTTTCTAAAGATGAATTTTATCATGGGTTCTGTATCAGATAGGACTCTTTTGGTCACAAGTGATTTAAAAAAAAAAAAAAACCTCTAAATGATTTAAGCAAAAAAAGTTCCATGAAATTAAAAAGCCCCAGGTACAGCTAGCTTCAGGCAGGGCTTTATACAAGTCTCCAAAGATGATATCACCCAGTAGAGCTCTGCCTCTGCTCTGCTGTCCTGACTGTTGGCTTCAATCTCTGACCTCCCATCTAAGGAAAAATGGCTACAACTTCAAGCTTCATCTTCCCAGACACTAGTCTATTGGGGAAAGAACAAGTTTCTTCCCCAACCCTCCTGCCCAAGTCCTGGATTTCATTTTGACAGACCACCCTTGGGCCACACGCCAGTCCCTGAACTAATCGCCATAGTCATAGTGATGGAACAGGACACATTCCCAATACATCCAGGTTGTGCTCCGCCCTAAAGTCTGGCCACCAAGTCCCCATTTCTGAATCAAAGCAACCTGCCCATGGCCACTTCCAGGTCTCTCCTGGTCTCTGCTTCTATAGAATACTTTGTCCTCCCATCTTTCCTTCTCTTCCCCGCTGTCCACTCAGAGGCCTAACCCACTGAGCCTCTCCAGGCGAGCTGGCCCTCCCTGGTTCTCATAACCTGCTTCTCAAGTGCCCTCTCCTCCTCCCTCAAGTTTAGGTCTGAACTCAGGGACTGGGAGAGCTTCTTCCAAAACCCTGAGTCCTTTATCACTAGGCAGCCAGAATTTCCAGAGAAATACAGAGCTTCTCTGGACTCAGATGCTCTGAGTGGGCCTCTGCCAGCCTGTCCAGCACAGGGACCAGCTGGAGTTCCAGCCATGGTATGTGAAGGCTGGAGAGTCAGAGGGCAGAATAAGAGCAGTTCAGGACACAAACTCCTCATTCAACTCACTCCTAGATGGCTCAGCTGTGAAGAGCCTTAAATGCCATGCCAAGAGGCTGAGACTTCATCCAGTAGGAGATGGAGAGTAGTTAAAAGGCTCATTGGAGAGTGAATGGATGAATGAAAAAATGAACAAGTAACATGTACCCAGAGAAGGCAAGTGGCCTGCCCCACATCACACAGCAGGTAAGTAGCAGAAACAGGACTAAACTCCAGGCTTCCCTGTGCCCACCCAAGCTGTCTGGAAACCCTGGAGATTATCAGTCATGGTTCCACTTCTCAGAGGTTCCAGACCTGGGCTTCTGAGCTCTGAGCAAAAGCAGAGGCCTCGAGATTAGAAACATGGACACAGTCAGGCAGAACCAGCAACTGGGAAATTTCAGGAAGTCTTGAGCTGATGCCTAAAGTTGAGGCTGGGGAATTAGAGTGAGACTGAACTCTCTGAGCGCAAGGTAGAAGAGGGGCAGAGGGAGCCAACCCAAAGCTCAGCTGCACTTTGCCCTGGGAGAGTCCAGCCAGACATTGAGGACAGCCCATCCCAGACAAAGCCCAGGGACCACATCTCCTAGGGAAGATGCCTCTGGTCTTCAAAACCCTTGGCACTGTTCCTGCTGAGCCTGGCATTTTGCCCCAGGGCACAGCTGTAATTATGGCAGGGCAGGGACTGGAGGGGTGGAGGGGAAGAGGTCTTCAGGCTCTGGGTTTAGGGTAACCTGACACTAGTTTAGGGCATGGTAAATCAGAACATCAGAGGTTAAAAAAGATCCAGAATTTCCATGAGAGCAAGAACATTGCTATCTAGCTCAGCGTTGTTTTCCCCGTGCCTAGAACAAAGCCTGACGCATGCTGAGTGCTCAATAAATATTTGTTTAATTAATAATGACCCTTGCTGAGGGTGGGGGGGGCAATTTCTCACTCCCTTTTGCTGCCCACAATGTTCTCTCTTCAACATACAATAAAAAGTCTAGGTGGAGTCACGTCAACAGCATTTACAATGGCTGGTTGAGAACTCACTGTCCCCAGAGTGGCTGCCCGCCCCAAATAGAACAGTTCATCCTTAGTTCTGTCTAGCATGTTTGATGGATATGAGGGGAGAAAACAGAATTTCTTTTCTTGCCCTTTTTAGGTTTTTAGTTGAGACACTCTCCTGCACACAAAAGTCAGATGAACAAAAGACAAACAAAAGTTTATTAACACGTGCTGTACCCATCACACAGGAGAGGCCTCAGTACAAAAGTATTTCTCTCTCAAGGCTGTGGCTTGGAAGCCTTGCTTAAATAGAATTTTATTAATAACAAAGTGCCATGAATACTATATAGTGACAACACAAAGGAGAGAGTAGTTCTAGTCTTTTAAAAGGCAGGAAAATGTGGGAAGGTAGTACAATAGGGTTCCAGATTCCTCTGTGCCTGCTGGTGCCTTTCTGGGCCAGTGAGCAAATGTTGTGCCCAGTAAGGATGTGTGTCCTGCCACCAGGCAAATTCAGGCTGAGGCAAAGTGTTCCCATGCGGTTTCGGTGTCTTTAACTAAACAATCCTCAATATTTTGGGGAGAAATATTTTGGTTTTCTTCAGTCGCCTCTTTGAAACTTTACTTTCAGAAAGTTTTCTATAATAATATTAAAATCTAAGTTGGTAGCTTTGGAGAGATTTGGGTTAGAGGTTTTGAGATAAGAGATTGGCAAAGCGGGAGAAAACTTGGAACCAGAAGAAAGAACAAATTGGGTACCTCGTCTCCTATCTTTATTGAAACTGTCTTTTAGTCCTGAGAAGAGTCAGTTCTGGTGAACAGTCGTGTCTCGTTGCGGGAGGTGGTGTTGTAAGTGGGTTTTTATCTAAGTTCTCTACATGGTGTAGGCAAACAGGTATTTAGGAAGAGGCATTTTTGTGGAAGCAAAAGAAAAACAAAAGTTAATGTCTGGAGCAGTCTACAGACAAGTCTCTGAGTCTGGAGAGAGTCAGCTGAGAATATTTCGAGGTTTGTGTTCAAAGTATCTACAGTTGGGGTGACAATGAACAGTGGTAACCTGACAGATTTTCCCAGATTGTAGTTTGCATCAGATAGCCTAGTGAATGTTTTGTTCATCGATAAATTGTGTGATTTCTCTGGACTTTATATCAAATTGTCTAACTTTAGCTTGCAGGGCTCCAGGAAAAGCACAGTTTAAATTTTTAGTGATTTCAAGCCAGAAAGGTGGGAGAAAATTTGGAAACATTAGGCTGGAGAGTTATAGCCAGAATATTGGAGGACAGTAAACATTTATGATTCAATGCCAATCTTGAAAAACTCAAAAACAATGAACAGGGCTAGGGTTTAATAACAGGTGTACTATAGTTTTCTTCTGAAATACAATTTTTCTCTTTATAATTACTTCTAGTTTTATTAAAGATATTTACAGTAAGACAAATTTAATTATGAAACAAGCTTTAGCCTTATTAGACTTGGCCTGATTAATTTGCATAAAGTGCAGCAAGAAGAGCGACCATATAGGCTCTTCTGTATTTTTAATCTGCTTTGTTGGGATTTATCATAAGGATCCTCAGATTAGAACTTTAGAAGCCCTTTCAGGCTAGGAAGCCCAGCCATGGACTAGCCATCACATTTTACTTGTAGTATCTGGGTTAATTCTTCTTTTCTCGAGGTCCCCAAAATATTCTAAGGTTCTTGAGCCTGTCAGAGAGTGACACACTTTACTTACTGCAAGGCTAGAAACCCTGTAAGGGAGCCATGTAGACAAGATATCAGGCCTGTTCTTCCAAGGGCTTTTATGACTCCTTAAGGTTAACCTTAAAGCAATCTGGTAATATATGCAAATATGACATCTCAGTCAAAGCCTTAGTAATATAACCTGTGTTTCCAATTGTCCATCTACAAAGAGAGCAAATTTTTATTGAGCTTATGTAAATAACTATATTGTCATAAAATAAGAATAGTCACAAATAATTTTCAAACTCTGGAGGGACCAGGTTGAGAGAAAGGTAAATGTTTCAATTTTGCTTACAAAAATGGACTTTACCCAATTATTATAAGTTATAAATAGCTTAAAAGAAGGAAAAAAAAGTTTGACTCTAAAAAACAAAGCATAGAAAGAATCAGCAATGATTCAAGCAACAAGAAGTCATAAAAATATCAGCTCAGTCCTATGTAATTAACTCTTATTCTGCTTGATGTTGAGTTCGTACTTTTTATGAACCCATCAGTTTCTTTCTCTATTAGAGTTCTGAAAGCTTTTGCATAGTCCAATGATATGTTCTCTAAAGTTATCAGAAACCTGTATTTAAGAGTACTTGTCATAATCCTTTTTCACGAATTTCTTTAAAGAAGAAGTAAATTTTGGACTGTAGCAAATTATAAACCACTTTTTGAGAAGAATAAAAATAAAACAATAATTATGGATGACAAAGACAGAACGACCATGTTTAAAAATGCAATTGACAGGAAATTTGGTTATTTTTGTGGCATACAACAATTTAACATAATAATCAGAATTACGACTGATAACATATACCAAGACATATCAGATTTTTTTAGAAATATTATATGATTTTTGAACACATATTAATAATACATGTATACATCTAAAACTTAAAGAAGGTTAAACAGTATTTCTTACTTGATAATGTCTCCTGGATAATTTAACACACTAAATAAGCTTAATGTGTCTCTCTTGGACTTCTAAGGACCCTTTTTTTAAATGTCTAAAAGTTAGTTTGAGATCGAAAAGACTTAATTTAGAATTTGAAGTTTGATTTTGGGAAGGCTGTCAAACATGTCAAAGGTTTAAAACACTTGATCAAAACAGGATCACAGGTCACTGTGAAATAATAGTCATTTAGCCAAAGTAATAATTAAAAGATTTTAAAAAACAAAAACCTTTCTTTACTCTTTGATAGAGAGGAAACTCAGTTTTCCAAATAAAAGATCTAATAACAACAGTATGAGGCAAACTCTTCCCTCTT
>NW_012150174.1:9201742-9234022 GCF_000956105.1 Propithecus coquereli
TATCTTTTGTTTCTCTGAAATAAAAATCCAAAAGTATATAAGCTTAAACTTATATTTAGTAATTAATATCTTAGCATCATGTCTTATTTAGAAATGATCTAGATATTCAATGAATACATATCATTTAATTTAGCTTAGCAAAATTTTGAGGGTATAGTTAAAGGAAAATGAAAATCTCGAACTACCCCTCAACCCCTTATGCAAAAGGGAAAGTCAAGACTGGAGATGAAAGTCACCCCTTCCAGATGAATAGCTGTTACTGATACTATGCATCAGCCATAGTATCAGTATCCCCACAGAAAAGTAAAAGGCTTCAGGCATATGTATAGACATATACATACATGTAGACACAACTTATAACATACACATGGGCACATGTATGTATCTAAAAGCCAAAGAGATCAAGGAGTTCAATGTAAAAGAGAGGTGAGCTTTAGACCTGAGAGGAACCTGTCCACCCACAACATTTGGGGTTCCATAAGACAGAAGTTCCTCCCAAAAAGAGGAGTCTGCGGTGCCTTTTCTGCTTTCTCCAAGGAGTTCCAGGGCTGTTAGAAATATGCTTTAGGTCCCCTCAGGTGGTACTGAGGGTGATGAGAGGAAACAGGGACAAATAGAAGTAAATGGGAGAACAAGTCTTAGAGGCAAAAATCATGTCAACAAGAGGAGAAACAGACAGGGGCATGCACATGTAAGAGTTAGCAAGGGGTTAAGAAGACAGAAATGTAGTTGACTGAGAAGCTTTTAGAGAGAGAGAGAGCAGAGGTCTTTTAAAAAATATATACATATATAGCCTAAATACCAGCTTTTAATTAAGTCAACTTTTGACTATAGAACTCTAAAAAATGTTTTTATCAGGTTTTAGCTGGGCAAATAGCAAACATTTCTGTTTCTTAGCTTTTCCTTTCTGAAATTTAAATCAAGGAGTCTTAGAGGTGGGGCATATTTGTTTGTTAGAGGTCTAGAGTATCACTATTTAAAGCTCTTTGTTTTTGAAATGTTTAAATAAACTGTTTTCTTTTTTTTTCCTGAATATATGGTTTTATTTAGCTTAAGAGAGAAGGCTAACAAACAAAAAGTTCTTATCACACTCTAAATATAAGCCAAAATTGAAATCAAAGGTGTGCCTTGATTATTTAAAACAAATAATTCTTATTAATGTTTCTGTCCTCAGCTAAAGGTATTCACTGAGGAAAGGAATTTTGTGAGGGGTTCAAAGAACTTTAACTTTGTTTTAAAACCAATCTCAGTTGGAATGCTGCTCAGCTAATTCCCTGGATGTTAACATTTCAAAGACATGACATGGTAAGATTTACACCTCTAAGGGACTGAGGGGGTTCTCTAAAAAAAATAAAATACTTTTAGATACAAATGTCCAAATTTCCAAAGGTATATCTACTTTAATTGTGACTCAAAACCAGTAAGCTTTTTTATGGCTTATAACCAAACGCAAGAATAGCATCCCCAAAGAAGGTGGAAAAATATAGTCCCCCTCAAGATTGGAAATTTCTTCTAACGATAGCCTAAGAAAGTAAAGATCCTCCTTATTAGCAAGGCCATGAAGGTTAAGACAATTAAGACAAATTCTCAAGAGCTGGCACATTTGCACATTCGGACAAACAGACCTTTCAGGCCCCTGGCTGCACTCCCAGCTGGCCTCCTGACATATGCCCTCCCGGGTGGCAGAGACCAGAGAATGAATTCCCTGGTTACAAAGCCAAGCTTTTCAAGAAATAAGATGAAAGGAGAATCTTGTTATGATTTTTCTCCTTATGAGAAACCATAGCAAGAGACAGAGACAAGGAAAACAAAGACTAGCCTTGGAAAACTAAAGATCCATAATGAAATAGGTACCTAAAACAAGTCTACAAGAATCACAAATGTAAAGAACTAGTTGGAGTTTTTTAAAATTTTATTTATAAATGTTCTTCTCCTGCCAATCTGTACCTGAAAAAGAAAGGACAAAAAAAAATTTTTACCTTTCTCTCTCGACCAAGTACCACAGATGGAAGTCTGGGAGAAGCTGACTTTGGTAAGAAACACTACCTTTTTTTCCCAGCTTCTGCCAATTCTTCCGAGATTCCATCTGTGGGTCCCGGAGCAAGTAGAGTATGTCTGTTGATCTGATCCTATTAATATTTTGCCTCCTGACTCCCCCTCTCCAATCTTACCCATCTCCTGTCCATGCTCCACCCAGCTATCAGAGAGAACTTTCTGACACACAAATCTGCCCATGTCACCCCATGCTCCCTATTATCTGCAGAGGGAGATCCAGACTCCTCAGATGGCACTCGAAGCCCTCCATCCTCTCTCCAGACTCCTTGTGTACATAACCCTCACCCACCCTAAGATCCAGCCCCTATCCCAGCCTGCCCTGTATTTTGTCACACCTGTAACACCTGGAGCAGCTGCAAGGGTAAGGAAAGCTGGATGCTGGTGGTGACTCAAGACTGGAGGGAGAAGGATTAAGCATCAGATTCCCCATGCACAGAACAGCAGTCCTGGCATTTTGGGAGTCACCCACATTTTTTAGTGTCTATTGGAAGCCATTGATCCCCTTCCTAGAAAAATACATATAACGTACATGAACACAAATTTTATATACAGTGTCGGGGGAGTTACTGACCTTCCCCTCGTAGCCCATCCATGAACCCAGATTTTAAAGGTTCTGCTCTAGAGAAAAGGCAAGAACTGTAGAAGCTGGTCTATCCATGCCTGCAGTGTCTAGCATTGATCTGATACTGAGTTAGTGTCCATAAGTGTTTATAGAACTGAGCTGAATTCAATAGCGGGTGGGAGCTGCATCAGAGAGAAGATTCCGGGGCTCAAGATACAGGAGGCTCAGGTAAAACTTCCAGCAAGTGTAGATCATGGTGTTATGATCCAGTGGTGGGCTTGTAGATAAAGGAAAGCAGGTGTATTCAAGGCAGCCACTGGGAAAAGGTTGCTCTGTCGAGGTTGCAACTCAGCTCTGCCCCTTTGGAGCTGGCACAGGAGCGGTGAGCAGGCCTGACCTCACCGTTGCATACCTAATGGGCATTACAAACTTGACTGCCCACCCTCAACCTCCACCAGGTGTTTCCTCCCCCATCTCAGTTGACGAAAACACCATCCAACCAATCACTTAGCCAAACACCAAGGAATCATCCTTCATTCCTCTTTCCCTCATCTGCCACATGCAATCCACCAACAAGGCCTGTCATTTCTAACCTCCAAAAATGCACCCAATTCATTTTTTCTCCATCTCCACTGTTGCCACACTGGTCCAAGCCACCATCACCTCTGGCCTGGGTGACTGTGAAAGCCCCAGTGAGGCATCCTGTGTCCACTCTTGCCCAGTATGGTCCATTCTCTACACAGCAGCCAGAGTGGCCTTTTATAAAATGTAAACGAGATTATATCATTCAACCACTTAAGACTTTCCAACAGCTTCCTTGAAATTAGAATAAAATCCCAGGATCCTGGCCACGACCTGCAAGGTCTCCATGATCTGGTGTTTATGTTTCCTTCTGGCTTCACCTTAACCACTCTCCCTCTCTCACTATGCTCCTGGCTTCATGGCTGTCCTCCTGGCCCTCAATAAGCCAAGCACGCTCAGGGCCTTTGCACTTGCTGACCCCTCTGCTGCCCCGATCTTCATATCACTGACTCCTGCCCATCACCCATCCTCAGTTCATATAACCCCTCCTCAGAAAGGCTCTTCCCAGACCCCATCACTACCAATCCCATTATCTTGTCTTATTTTCTTCATGGGACTTATCACAGGCTGAAATATTTTTATTTATTTGTTCCTGTTTAGTGACTGACTTCCAACTAGAATGTAAACTTCACGTGAATAGGGACTCTATTTCTTTTTAGCCCTGGAGCTCAGAATAAATAAACTAAGGAAAGGGGGAAAGTAGGCAATGACTCAGGGCCCCAGGGATGTGGGTTTGGGGTCAGGGCTGGACTAGGGAGAGCCAGAAGGAGCTCTCACCCCCCTCCTTAGCCCCCCGATGGGGCCCCACTGCACGCTGGTGTGACTTCCCACAGGAGGACCCCACCAAAAGCATGAGTGAACATAAGGCACCCAGCAGCCCCTCCCAATTCTAAGTTACTGCAGCTGCTGGACTGTTCACCAGCACATATAACGCTGCCAGGGTGAGTTCCTGCGATAGTTAATTCTGTGTGCCAGGCTATGGTGCCTAGCTGTTTGATCAAACACCAGTCTTGATGGTAATATTATGAACGTATTTTTAAAAATGTGTTTAACATTTAAATCAATAGACTTTGAGTAAAGCAAATTACAATCCATAATGTGATAGCCTCATCTGATCAGTTGAATGCCTTAAGAGCAAGGACAGAGATTTCTTGAAGGAATTCAGCCTCAATACTGAACCTTAGAAACTGCCTGAGTTTCCAGCCTGCCGCTTGCCCTACAAATTTCAAACTTGCCAGCTCCTACAATCGCGTGAGCCAATTCCCTAAAACAAATCCCCCTTTCATACACACACACTCGCATACACATATATACCCAATAGGATATAAAGATAGATAGATAGATAGATAGATAGATATCCTAACGGTTTTGTTTCTGTGAAAAACCCTGACTAATACACCCTTTTCCTCTACTTCATCCACTTGGAGGAACAAAGTCTGAGCTTCCTTCCAGGGGAAATCAAATAAATGTGAGATAATTGTGGAAGTTCCAGGAACGCTGTGGCCCTCTTCCCCAACAAGGCCCCAGGGCCCAGGGCATCACCCTGCTAGCCTGTCCTGCTCCTTGTAATCCTTCCAGGAATAGCCTGGCCTATGGCCCAACACCGAGGAGGTCCCCAGCTCTGGTGAGATAATACCATCAGAAAATAGATTTCATTTATAAAAAGTGTTGATAAATGGGACAAACATTCACTCTGCAGATTACATATCAATGCTAAACAGTCACCAAAACCTCTACTCTCAACAGATTTAGTCATTCATTCACTCACTCAACAAATATTTACTGAATGCCTGCATGTGCTAGACATTCTTCTGGGCATTAGGAATGTAGCAGCACACAGGACAGTTACCTTCAAGTGGGAAGAGACAGCCGGTGAACAGAGAGATACACAGTATGTTACACGGTGATAAAGAGCTATGAAGAAAATTAAGCATAGTAAGGGGGATGGGGGGGGCAGATGAAGAAGGTATCTAATTTATGTAGGATGTGCAGAGAAAGCTTTTTTGTTAAGGGATCATTTCAGAAGAGCCCTGAAGGAAGTGAGGGAGTGAGCCAAGCAGCTCTGAGAGAGAAGAATATCCCAATGGAGGTGACAGCAAATGCAAAGACCCCAAGACATGGTGTGTTGGCACATTCGAGGAAGAGCAAGGAGGTCCGTGCAGCTAGAGTAGAGTATATGGGGAGAATGTAGGAGAAGGAGTAGGAGGTCAAGTCATGTAGGGTCTTAAGTCCATGATAAGAACTTTGAATTTTACTCTGAGAAACATGGGAAACCATTGGAGTTTTTGTCCAGAGGAGGTGTACTAACTCTGTAAAACTCCTAAGAGGTGGAGAAAAAAGAGAGAGGAAAGGGTGGTTTTTCTGGCCACCACTTCTGTGCCAGCCACCCCTGGGCCACACACACTCCAGAGGGGCCTCCATGATTGAATTTCCAGCCACTATTGCCAACCCCCACCCTATTACATTGCCTCATCCCAGTGGGACCAGCTCAACCTCAGAGAGAAGCACCTGGGGATGGGACAAGGGCAGTGGAAGGAGGACGCTGGGGACCACACCGACCACCATCTCCATAAGTCTATGTTCGTGCTTTCAGTGTTGCTTCCTGTAATCCTTTTTCATTATTGTCTTAACAACTATCACGTCAATAGACCACCTTGACAATTGTCTTCTAGCAAATGCCCCATGGAGACAGCTGTTCCCCTTCTCCTGGCCCCACTGGCATGTTGCTCCCCACCCTGTCCCTCCTCCTTGATGCTGAGGACCACAGCCTTGTGGCCCTAAGAAGTACCTTCTGAGTCAGTGCACTTAGAAGCTTCTCTGCCCTTTTGTCACTAACTTTCTGTTCCTCCCTCAGCATGCTGTAGCCATTGCCAACACCATTGCCCTCTACTCACCACTGTGCTTCATTCCACTGTGGGAGGGAGAGGGAGGGAATAAAGTATGACAAAAACAAGGAGAGAAAGAGAGAGAGAGAGAAATCAAGAAAATGAGGGGCACAACCAGAAGGAACAGCTATGGCACTTTGTCCCTGAAGAAGTAGCTCAGGAATCTCCATGTCCAGTGCGCTAATCAGAAGGGACTCAGCTTCCCCAAATGTGTCCTCTAAAACCAACAACGGTGGCAGCAGGAGCCTCCATCAGTGGTTGTTGCTGTCACTGTTGTTTGACATACAGAGGGGTGCAGAGGACAAAGGGAAAGCTGCACCTATCAAAGGCCTACCCATATTACAAGTGCCAGCTCAGATGCCCCAAGAATACTTCCCAGATCTCCCTGTGGGAATGGACATCTCCCTCCCTCTCTAACCAGAGGGCTCAGTCATAGAGAGTTCTGAGCCCTAGGCAGGAAACATTCCTCCTGGAAGCCAGAGAAACACGCCTTGTTCTCCTACTTCTCCAAAAGGACATTTTCTTCTCCTTTTCCAAGTCTTCCCTTCTTGCCTTGAACACTGGACACGTCCGAGTGCCCCCCTCCCTCCACGCCGCATGAAGCTATGCGTGGATTTCCCAGGAGTGAAGAATTCCAATGGCTCCGCCTGGCCACCTGCATCCACTTTCCAGTTCTCTTGCCTGTGGCACGTCCTTGAGCACGGCCTCCACACCACAGATCAAGATGTGCCCTCTCTGCCGTTGCTGCATCCAAATCCAAAAGAATTTTTCCGTAATTTATCACTTTCTGAGAGGGCTTACATAAAGAGTACTTGTTTCCAGGACAAAGCAAATAATAATCAATGGAATTTAAAACAATCCTAGGAAAGGCCAGTCCCAGTGGAGAAGAGAATGTTCTCCTGCCCCAGCTGAATCATGACTTGTGCACAGTCCTGGCCCTGTGGGAACCCAGAGCCCTCATATCAGAAGGGTATTCCAGGACCCCCTTCCCTGACCTCTTTACTCAGACTGTCTGGAACACCTCAGCTCTAGCGCAAAGCCCCTAGGGAAACAGATAAGAGGGTGTCCCTCCTGCCTTATCTATACTCATGCTGGCAACTCAGGCTGAACCTCTTCTGAGCTCCGGTCTCATTTATTTAAGGGCCTACTTGACCCACTTGGATGTCTAACAGAGATCTCACATTGAGCATGCCCAAATCCGAATGCTGGATTTCCTCTGCTTGCAGTCTTCATATCTCAGTCGAAGGTACCACTATTCACCGAGTTTCTCAAGCCAGAAAGGTGGGAATAGCACATGAAGTCTCCCTAGAACATGTAATCTTCCTGTTCAATACCCAAAATCTATCTCCGGTGCCGTGACGTTGGATTAAGCCACCATCATCTCTCAGCTGAAAGACTAATTGTTCCTGGCTTCCATGTGCCCCCCACCCCAGTCTATTTTCCACATAGCAGCTGAGCAACCTTTTAAATCAGATCACATCCATCCTGCTTAAGCCCTTTCCCTTCCCAACTTGCTCACCAGGGTGCAAAGCTGTAGCGGGGCCGTCCTTCCCGCTCTCACTTCACGCCCCTTTCTCGTGTGCTGTATACCTCAGCCACTCCGAGCTCCTTCCCACTTCTGGAACACATTTTTCTTTTCCACCTCAGGGCCTTGCATTTTTTGCTTCCTGCACTCTGTGCATTTTCCCCTCTACCCTATCCTACAGATCTCAGCTTAAGGTCACCCTCAGAAAGCCAACTCCTAACACCCTTTCTAAGTAGGTCCTCCCCTGAATTTCTTGTCATTTTCTTTTGCAGTCCCATTTACTTTCTATATAAACATTTAGCCAATTAGCAGTTAATAATTAATTATTAACAATTAATTATATGTCTATATATTTAATGTCAGTCTACCCCCCAACCCCAGTGTCTGTTATCCCCCTGGAACTGAGCTCAGACTGGAGGTGGGCACATCACTGCATCAGCCCAGCTGGAGACAGCCCAGGACCTGGGAGACAGAGGCAGGGCTCAAGGCAGACACGGGCTCCGTGGGGAAAGAAACTATGTCTGAGGTTTATCACTGTCCCCACTGTCTAGCACCAAACTTGGCAAAAGCATTTATTGGATGACTGGATGGATGGACGGATGGATGGATGGAGAAGGACATTTCAGCTTTGGGCAAAAGGCAACAGAAACTGTATCAGAGGAATGAGAGGTTATTAGACAGAGCAGATCCTGCACCTAAAGGAACCTTATAGACCCAAGTTCAGAAACAATGTCATTTCAGCCCCTGGATGAGAAAGAGACTAGAATAAGTCAGCCTTGAGTATGCTTAGGTAATTCCTGTCTGCAACATGAGAGGGAGAATTAAAACTAAAAGAATAAGGGATATAGTGTGACTTTCTCCTTCTTCACTTTAGGCAAAGCTACTTGGACTCAGATTAATTCCATGGGTTAATGAGCTGATGCAGAATCACCCATAATACTCTGGGACATGTCTACATGACAGACTCAATTTTGCCATGTCAGCATCCCTTACTGGTACACTAGGCGATCCATAGTACCCTGGGGGAAGGGCTTCTGTCCATGGATTTCCAATGACCTTCGTAACTAACAGAAGGGAGACAATGGAAAGGAGAGAAGATTCCGAGGCATGTCTCAGTGGGACAGGAAGCATAGCCCATGCCGCGTGTCATCAGAATGGGCTCACAGAAGTATGTAGGGCCAGGTGAGGACCAAGAGAAAATGGAGAAACCTCCTCACTGGCCCACTGAGCCCACTGCAAAATGGGCTGGTGGACTGTCAAGAGGTCATTTTTGGTTGGCATCAGTACTAAGGACAGCCAGCCCAGTAGGCAGAGATGACAGAGATGAGAGGTGACATAAAACCAGGTGAAGCTGCGCCATGGTGCCCACGGTTCCCTTCATCAGAGGCTGGAGGAATGGGCGGCAGGTACAAAGTTTGTAAGTAGGTGCAGAGCCCCAGGCTGGCTGGGTTCGGGGAAGGATAACCAAGTGAAGTAGGAAGCAGGGACCAAGGCAGGAGCTCAGTCTTGTGGATATACTAACACAGCAAGGCAGGAAGAACCCAGCCAGGCGCCCAGCCTGGTGCCACCAGTAGGAAGACCATTCCAAGCCCCAATGGAATGGGGCTGGGGCTATTGTCAGGATTGGCTCAGGCTCTGGGGTGGGCTCAGGCCTAGAAGTGGGAACATCGGTGACTCCAGGTATGAGGGGCTGAAGGGACAGAAGCAGGGGCAGCAAGGTGCACACGAAACTGTCAGTGTCCTGGAGAACGTTAGCATCGCTTCCCACACCAAGATGGCGGAATGAGAGAAAAATGCCGTTGTCCAGGAGAAGTCAAGGATGACCAGGGAGACACCAAATTTCCTTCCCCTTGGGGTCCTTCAGGAGCTAGCTCTCTGGCCTGATGTGGGCACCCTCCTCTCTAGCCTCAGGAAAAGGCCTTTTCCCAAACATTGTGTTATGACTCTCTGATTCCCTAGTTTGAGGTGGAACTCAGGAGAGAGAAGCACCTCCTCCCTGCCCTGCCCTGGCCTTCCCTACATTCTGTCTTAAGGACCAGCCTCAGGGTGAAGAAGACAAGAGTAGGGGAAGGATCCTAATACCCCATGAGAGGTCACCCTTTGACACACGCCCTCTGATAACCTCCCCAAGGGTTGCAGCTAGCCACACCACTGGCGTTTGGCTCCCAGTTCATTCCAAGGCCCGCCAGCAAAATTCTGTTTAATCAACACTGCTCATTCTGCAGCTGGTCCCGAGGGGAAACTGCATAGGCACAGCCTATTTCACAATTGTTGGCTCCACATCAAGACCAAAGGAACAGACTGTAGTGGAAAGAGCACTGGGCTGGGAGTCAGGCGCCTGGGTCCAGCCCTGCTCCAACACCAACAGGCTAGCCTCCATTTCCCTCACGAAGGTAGAGTCAGGTCAAAGGACAGGCTGTCTGTCATGTGTGTCTTCCTATAAAGCACTTTCCGTGAACAAGAACCCCGAGACATGGGACCTCCTTGTGGGCTCCTTTAGCCACATTTACACAGGTGACTCTGATCCCTAGGTGCAGCTGGTTTTACCAAGAGTGAGCCTGCTGCCCACCAAGGAATTTGGCATAGGGGAAGAAAGAGAGAGCAGGAAAGAGAGAAAAAGAGGCCTGTGTGGGCCTGAGAGCTGTGGGGCAGTTGTATTTTCTGCTGTCCTGTGCAGACAGCAGAGAAACGTGTTCTGCAATGAGAGGGAAAAATGAAACAAATATGCAAGACTTGCAGACAGAGGGGCAAAGAGAAGCCTGTCAACTTGCGGTTCTGGATTCCAGGTCTCCCTGAAACCTGGCTGTGTGTTTTTATAAGCTGGATTACAAATGGGTCCGTCTCTGACCCCACGTCTCCCAGATAGCTTCAAACTGGTGAGCACTCAGGGCCCTGCTCGCCAGCCGGCCTGTGCCATGTTGGCCTGGTCAGGCCTCTCTGCCCCGCTGCCCTGCGCTCCTGCAGGCGAGGCTCAGGCGCTGGCCCACATCCAGGCTTCGCCCCTGCCCCACCACCCCGCGCAGGGCTTTAGCCCCGGTAGGTGCTCTGTCAACTCGCGTCAGGTTGAGCCCGAGAAAATCCAAAGACATCATTCCTCCACGAGGCGTGTTCCCCAGAGCCAGGCCGGGCAGCTCCTCCTTCCCTGGGCAAGGTTGTCCACAATAAATCTGTGACCTGCCCAAGCCCTTCCGGCTCTGCAGTACGTGACCCTGCATGAGCCCAGCATTCAACCCCTGATGTAGCCAGCCCACAACTTCCCAAGTTTTATTTTCATTAACCCAACTGGAAAATTGGACTTCACTCAGGATTGTGCTGAAAACCAGATGCTGGAGCTGGGCTCTGGTTTCCTAGATAAACACATTGCAATAATATGCATCTACCCGTGAGATGCTCTGTGTGGCGACACGTGGCAGCTCTCCAGAAGAAAGAAAAACAATGTCAAAGCTACATTTGAGGCTTCTCACTCCCCTTCCTGGCCAGAGGCTGGGAAAACAGCCACATTTTTTGTTGGCCCTACTGCAGGCCAGCTCCCTCTCTGCTGGCTCCCCTCGCACTCTCCCTACCTCTGGTCAGGAACTTAACAGCCTCTAGAAAGAACTTCAAGCTTTTCCCTATTCCCCTGTCTGGACCAAAGCCCTTCCTCCAAGCTCCCACCTTGCCCTGTGCTGACCCCGTCCTCGCAGCAAGTAGACAGTGCCATGGTGGTTGGGTTTGTCTGGTTCCTCCGGAGTAGCTCGGACGATTAATGAGGCGCGGAACGGAACCTCGTCATTGGTCGTAACCTGGTGCCCAGCAAAGGCTCTGGCACAGAGTCGGTGAACATCGTGTTAACGTTGCTGAATGAAGGAATAAAAGTGAGTCACACCAGCTGCAGTGGATGCGGAGGAGGCGTGGGCTTCAGGAATGTTGTTGATATCTGATTTCCTATAGCCTTGAGCATTTTCACTTGCCCAGACAGCATTCACTGAGCTTTTACCTTGCAACAGACCCTGTGCTTGGGGTGGGGACAAGAGGGACTGCCACACATCCCTGCCTTCAGGGGGCCCTCCACCTAGGAGAGGAGCTGCGGTAGCAAGATGAGGTTTTCTGTTCCCCTCACCCGCTTTCTTTCCTACACATAACCCCACCATCCCCGTGGAGGAGGCTTGCCTCTAGACAGTCACCGCAGAGTGACAGAAACCCTGTTGGCATAAAAAACCCAGGCTGTGGAGAACAATCGATATTAGTAAAAGAATGACTTGTTTTAGGGATGCTTCTCTCTGACCATTCGGAAAGACGTTAAGACCTGAATACCTCAGGATGTGATGCCATCAACCTAGCATGCAGCGGACCCTGGAGGAGGCCAAGGAGAGCGAAAAAGAAACAGGATGCTGAGGGAGGTGGAAAGAGCAAAGGGAAATCCTACTGGCCTAATCCCAGGCTACTTCTGTATGGACCGAGGAATGACTGGATGAGAAAACTGAATAAATGTTTTGCTGCATCCTCTAGACTCCACAGGTGCATGTGAATCCCTGACAGGAAGAGGTGTCACAGGGGTGTAAAAGAACAGTTAAAGAATTACAGAGACAAGCTAGGCGTGGTGGTGCACACCTGTAGTCCCAGCTACTCAGGAGGCTGAGGCGAGAGGATCGCTTGAGTCCACCTCGGGCAACATAGCACGACTCTGTCTCTAAAAAAAAGAGAATTACAGAGATACTGCCGATGAGGCATAATTGGGAACGTTGACGGGCCTGTAGGAGCATAGAGAAAGGGAGGGCTTCTTAGGGAAGCCACACCCTAGTTCAGGAACGTATGCTTCTGACACTTCGGTTCAAGTCCTGCTGTTGTCCACCTTGCTTATATCCTTGGCCTCTCTGGACCCCAGCTGTTCAAGGGGGACAGTAAAATTCTACCACATATGCATGGCGGAAAAGCACCCGTCAGGGAGGACGAGCACATGCATTTGCAGCGCTGCCAAGGGAATCGCAATTATAACCCCAGCTGTTGTTGTCATCAAGGACGTTTCCCTTTGACCAACTCACAACTCAAGGACTGTGGTTCTCCTCCAGACCACATGACGTTTCTGTGTTCTGAAGACAGTGAGATCCCAGCCTTATCGTTAGGGTATCCCGGGCAGAGATCTCCTTCGAGGAGAATGGGGAGGGCCGAGCAGATTTCTCAGTAACCTCAAAGGCTGACACAAAAGCAAATACCAAAAAAGGCTTGATTTAGACAATAAAATGTAATCCACATAAATGCAAGTTAGGTCAGTCACGCCGGGCGCGGTGGCTCAAGCCTGTAATCCTAGCACTCTGGGAGGCTGGGGCGGGAGGATTGCTTGAGCTCAGGAGTTCGAGACCAGCCTGAGCAAGAGCAAGATCCCGTCTCTACTATAACTAGAAAGAAATTAGCCAAACAACTAAAAATAGAAAAAGTTAGCTGGGCACGGTGGCACGTGCCTGTAGTCCCAGTCACTCGGGAGGCTGAGGCAGGAGGATCACTTGAGCCCAGGAGTTTGAGGTTGCTGTGAGCTAGGCTGACACCAAGGCACTCTAGCCCAGACAAGGGAGTGAGACTCTGTCTCAAAAAAAAAAAGAAAAAAAAAAATTAGGTCAGTCACTTTTTAATCTGGGAAGAGAATTGTGTTTAAATTTAAAAGACTAAAGGAAATTTAAGATTTTAATTTAAGTTACATTTAAAAGACTTAGGAAATTGACACAATTATTACAGTAGAAGCTGTGAATACCATTTTAAATTATAAATGATAATGACACCATTTTCGTGTACTTCTGTGTGACTTCCCTCATAGAAATGGCAGAATTTCTTCCGTTCTGAATAAAAGACAATTCCTAGAGAGGGACTCAGTTGAAAGCTATGGGTTGTTGAGGCTCCCAGCATCTGGGAAGTGAGAACCCGTCCTGAGGGGGGATCAGACTTACATCATAGCACTCACCAAGCCACCTACATCTCAGGTCTTTGCATTGCCTGTGTATATCCTTTCTCCAGTTTTTCAATAGCAATTTTGCCTTTTTTATAGATTTATAGTTGCTATATATATTTCATAAATCTTGATATTTTGTTGTATATGTACTACAAATCTTTCCCCACATTCTCTATTCCCCACCCCCCCATTGCCTCACTAGTCTATGCATGAAACTCATTGTTTGTCTGTCCAGGACCCATCAACTTTTCTTGAGAAAACAGACTGTGAGACAAACCCTAGAGAAGGGGACAGAGACGAGGTTGGGGAGAAATCCAAAGAGGCAGGAAGAGACTCAGAGAGCGAGGAGGCGAGACTCAGGGAGGAGGAGCAGAAAGTCCGAGACAGGCAGACAGTCCCTGCAGAGGGGAGAGACATATAAAGACAAAAAACAGAGAGAGGGGACAAAGATCCAGAGAGAGTTTCTTTAGTGTTTTTAACGTTTTTGTGGTGTTTTAACTTACAAAAAGTTTTTCAATATTATATAGTCAATTCTGCCAACCCCTTCCTTAGTCAGACTTCTAAATTTTAGAATCTTACTTAGGATGGTCTTTCCCTCTCTAAGATTTAAAAAATACTCTCATATATTTTGTTCTAAAACATTTTAGTTTTGTTCTTTAGTATTACGTACATAATCCGTTTGAAAATTTATTTACATTTGTATATGTGTGGGATAGGAATTCTAACTTAACTTTTTTCCAAATAGATATCTAATAATACCACCTGTTAGATAATCTCCCCTATCTCTGCCCCCAATAACCTCTCATTTGTAATACCATATTCATCACTTCTCGGCCTTTTGGCTAAGATCAAGTGCAAAATACCATATTCGTCATATACTAAACCACATATAGATGAATCTGTTGCTGGACTCTCTATTCTGTTCCACTGAATTATTTTTCTATTCTTGTGTCAATCCCACAATGTTTTAGTCACTATAGCTTTATAGTATATTTTTATATCTAATAGGGAAGATTCTTAACCATTGTTCTTTTTCAAAATGTTCTTGGCTAGATTTCTGCATTTTTTTCCAAATGAACTTAAGAATCTACGGTCAAATTTCATAAAAAGTTCAGAACCCACAAAATACTTTGTTTCTAAATGTTGCTCCTTTTCTAGTTACTGTTCTGTTTCTCCTCCTCCCCACACTACCTCCTTTAAGCAGTACGTATGGTCATTAGCGAGGCACTCCCAAAATTCTAAAAATTAAACTATTAAAACCCCCACATTATAAATAAAACTAGAAACATGGAGAAAGCAATAATCATAAGACTATTCTTGGGGTCAGGAATAGGAAGCACAAAACCTAATTGATTTGATTTAACAAATTTATTTTAAAAAATAAAAAGAATGGACCCATCATAAAGGGTCAGTGATACAAAAACAGAAAAAAAGGATGAGGATGAAAGAAGGCAGAGACAGTGCTTGATTCATGACTGGCCACAAAACAGGGATGGGTGGATATGCTACCTGTGCCCCACTTGTGTCCCCCAGCACTATCCATTTCTGTGCCCACCAGCCTGACTTCTAACCACTACACCTGTGTCTCTTGACCTGAGGAATCTTTCTGGTCACCAGAACTCATTCTGCCCACATACACAGTAAGCTGGATATGTCAGAAAGTTAACCACCCAGCCCGCTCCTTGGCTAAGAGCATCACTTGACTTATGAGAGTTGATGCATAAAGACCCAGATCTCTTGCCCCTAGGGTGGGTTAACACTCAGATGCATATTGTACACTGTCTCCTAGAGTCTCCAGTGAAACTAAGCTTCAGTTGCCCACACTGGTGACTTGTTTGATAACACACCTGTATTGGCTTCCTTCCCCCAACTCCTGTTCACTTCCCCACTCCACTACCACTGTTTCCTGGGACCATTTCCCAAATAAACTATTTGTACTCAAATCCATGTTTCAGGGTCTGCTTTTGGAGGAACCCAAGTAAAGAGGGTCAGTCCCCTGACCCAAGGCCTTAACCTAACCAGCTTGGGTGGCAGGTCTTTCCCCATCCCAGACATGGGGGAACAGCTGATCAGAACCTTTGCCATCAAACCCCACCATCATAAAACCATCACCCCTAATTCTGATTCTAAGCTCACCAAGCAACCTTATGATGATGACCTGGTTTCCTAGATAGTTTTCCAGTAGAAAAGAGGGGATGATGACTAGAGGCAGCAAATGCTCAGTTCCCAAGCAGTTGTTTCTCATCACCAATGAACACCCAGCAAGAAGTTTATACAATAAGCACTTGGGAGCTTGGACAATGAAACCCTGTTATGAGCGAGATGGGAGCCACTCTCGGTATTGACAAGCTTGTGTTTCCAATCCTGCCAAGATGATAACCAGGTTCTGGGACAAAGAGACTTTCCAAGGTAAAGGCTGCTTCATAGAAAGCCTAATGGAAGTCAGCCAACCTCTCCTGCTAGCACCTGACCTGGCCACACACCTTACAGGCTTTGGTGGCAGTGTTCCACTTCTATTAAGGGAAGCAATGAGTTGCTTCACACTTTTTCAAAACTTTATGCTCCCTCTTAACAGGAATATCTCTGTGCACACTCAAGTACTTTAGCTCCCAGGGTACTCACAATGCCGGGACCTCTATTTCCTGTTAGACTTCTCTCTACTACCTGAGTCATTCTAGATTGCTCGTTATAAGCATGATAATCACCATTCTGGATTTTCTGGAACATGACAGATATCAAATATTCTGAACTTTAGCCTTAAACCGTTAAAATATCCTTGGAATTGTAAGATTTCTGTGTCCAACTAACCTCTCCCATATTGCATTAACACTGGGAAATAGCCCAGAACAATTTTTGTAAGATGATGTGTCCTTGATGTTGGTTTGGTTCTGAAAATCCTGTTATAAAAGATTCCTGAGCTATGACACACACATATCCCTGACCCGTTTCTAACTCAATCACGCAGGCTTTTATATTTAGCCAAAGGAGTCCTTTATTTGGACCAACTCAATATTCCCTTTGATACACTGTGTATCTTAAAGAATAAAATGTCTTGAATTGAAGCTTCATTACACCAAAGTAAAATTTTTAAGAGAGAAAGAAAGAAAAACAAGAGAAAGACAACCATTGCTCATAAAACACCAGGGGCCCAGGGGCCCCATGAGATGGGGAGATCTGGTGGCTGCTGTGGAGCTGTCCACCAGGGAGGTGCTGACAATTTCCTGGAGTTAGACGGGGACTGCCTTCAAGAGTTGTAAAAGAGTCCCCTCCACATCCCTACCACCACCCCACCACCAGAAAAATGTAAAATACTGTGAGAGTTTAGGGAAACATAGGCCGCATCACCCAGTTGGAGTAGAAAAGAAAGAATTGGCCCCAGAGTCTTCTGAATCTTCTCCACTTCCCTCAAATCCCAACATAATAATCTGTCCAGGACTCCTTTTCTCTGATTCTGAACATTCTGTGGGATGGATGCTGTAGATACCTCCGGGGGAGGTCTTGCAGTCCTTACGTATGCTATTTCTGGCAGACCTAATGGGAAAACAAGAGTACCTGCTTGTTGTGGCCCCAGTCCCTCTCCCACACCCTAACATTTCCTTTCTTCTCCCTTTTCCACCCCAAGAACAAGGACCTGAGTCCCTGCCACCTCTCCTTACTCATAGGGTTTGGAGAAAAATGCTGATTTCCTTTGATACATGTGGCAGACTGGCTGACTCTGAACAAGCCACTCTTCTCCTCTAGGCTTGGTCTCGTCCTCTGTAAGATGAGAAACGCCAGTAGCCGCAGGCTTTTCCTGTCTCCCTGCCTCTCTCCATCTTCCCTCCTCACCTCAGTCATATGCCTCCCTGCCAAGCTATCCACAGCCTCTTTGCAAAGAATTTCTGCCATTCAAGTTCTCCAGCACTAAGGACCCCAATGATACATGCTTATTATAAAGAATTCAAGCAATATTGTTGAGCACAAAGAAAATATTTTAAAATATTCAAAATCCCACCACTACAAAATAACCATGGCTACACAAGTGAACATTGTTGCAGATGTCTCTCTCTTTATACACACAAAGAGAGGGACAGACAGGTAACTAAGAAGGGAGAATGAATAGATGTATGGATAGATGAATATAAAGAAATGGTTTAAATGGTTTATAAAGGGATCGTACTTTACATGATATTTAATAAAAGGTATAAAAATTAATATACCTTGAATTTAAGAAAAGACAAAAACATCATTGTAAAGCTAATGGAATAGCTTAACTTGATTTACTCTCCACAAAAGATAGTATTTCTCAAAGATACTGTACCTCTAAGTTTAAGAAAATATGAAAAATATCAAGATACTGGAATCAACTTTTTAACATGCTTCAATTTTAGGCAATATCAGTTGACTGGCTGCTATAAAAGATAAGGAAATCAGCACTCTTACACTTCTTCCCATCTCCCTTCCCCCACTTCCCGAATATTATGAGTAATACTGTTTTTTTCTATTTTTGTCTCTTAATGTGAGTCATTGGCAGCGCATGTGATCAGGATTGAATGGTGTATGTAATAGAGAAATGTGATGACATGAATGTCTATTATAGACACAAAAGTGTAGCAAAAAAAAGAGAAAAATTAAAAATTTTATTTGGCTGCCTAAATGCAATAATAATTTCAACTATTTATGTGGACTACTGACCTCATGTGCCTAATTAGTGTGCATCACAATAATAAGTACATATGATTATCGTCAAATGTCACATCTAAAAAATAATAGTAAAATTAAATGAGTGGACAAACTGGATTATCTCTGAGGCTTTTGCAGTGCTATGACTTTTGAAATTCATTTTCCTAGAGATCCCCTGGAGGGATCCTTATCTAAGCTCAGGGGAAACATGTCATAGCAGGGCCACACTTGATAATAAGAGCAACAATTTCTAACATTACCGAGCACTCACTGTCTGCCGGGCACAGGCTTAAATACTTTACATATATTGGCTCATTTAGTCTCCCAACACTCCAATGAGGGACATAATATGTTCTTAATTTTAAACGTGAGGAAACTGAGGCAGAGTGATTAAGTAATGCTCAAGGTCCCAAAACTAGTGAGTTATAAACCTCAAATATTCACAGTAAATAGCACAATTGGAATTTGAATACTGTTTCCCTGATCTCAATAACTCACCAGCTACATGGCCTTGGGTTAATCGCTCATCCTCTCTGGGACATGGAGTCTTCTATAAACTAGAGACTAATAAGGACTTCCTGCCCTTCACCCAGGGCTTCACTGAGAATCCAATACACAGTGCCTGGAAAAGAGCTTTGTAAAGCAGTGCTATTACCTTCTTCCCCTCCAGAACTCACCATGGCGTATGGCCAGTGGCCGTGGTCAGGACACAGGCAGGAATCAGCCTCTGCTGAAGAGAAAAACATTACCACAAGGCCACAGAAACAAAACAGTCCTCCTGCCAGAAGACTTAGTTGGGGTGGGCAGGGAGTTCCGATGGCCGTGAACACTTTACCAAGTTCATGTTCAGGGTGAATTCCAGCGAGACACTATTTGTTCATAAGATTCATTGTCAAACTACTATTTGACAGCAGAAGTCATGCGTGGAGGGAATATCAAGAGGGCCACTAGCTAGTGTCTCCACCTTGGGCCAGCTCTTTCTCAGGCCCTCAGGAAGCACTTGTCCTCCCCTGGAGCAGACACTCTTGGCCTGGCTGAGCTACCAACCTACCCTCAGGACGTGACACCTGAAAGGTGAGAACCAGAGAAAGGCCTTTTAAAACTCTAGCAGCATAAAGGAGGCGGCCATCAGGCCAGTATTTGGAGGCCTGAGAGCCCTGGGAGGCAGAAAAGCTGACTTCTGGCCCTGACTCAAAACCGTAACCTTGGGCAAGTCCCTTCTCCTTCAGGAGTTCTGTTTTCCCATCTATAACACAAGGGCTTCCTGGATGCTTTCCCAAAGCCTTCTACCTCTGCCCTCATCTCATGCTGACTATTCTGGGGAGAGGTGCAGCAGAGATATGACTGGCTGTGACTTATCTGGGAGACTTCCAGAGAGAGAGAGAGATCAAGCAGGAATCTGCAGACCACAGACCAAGACAAACTGCAGTTTAAGAACGCTTGGCTGCCAGTGCAAAGTTATAAAGCCACAGCAATTGGTTTGTAGGGCAAAGAGGGGAAGAGAGTGCTGGCTGGAGTAGCATCTGGGGACAGGGGTTTTTAACAAATGGTTGCTGGGTCCTCTCTTATATGCAAGGCACGTGAAGGGACAGAGGAAAAAAGAAGTTACAGAAGCAAAGCTCCCAAAATGAATAAGACATGGTGTCTGCCCTCATAGGGGATTATAATCTAGGATAAAAGACTGTTGTATACTAAGCTAAGAGAGGAATCAAGGGGGGCTGGGTAGAGCTGTCTGCACTTACCATGGGATGCAACAGGAGCCACTCTTAAGTCCTATGCTAGGTGTGGCATGGTCAAAGATCAAAGAGAGGGTCCTCCCTGGTCTGGGGTTACAAGAGCTGGCTAGGCAGAAGGAGGCTCTTAAATACCACCCCAGAGCCTTGGAAAAGAGAAGCAAGCTCTAAAATGCCCGGGAATCACTCCAGTTTCACACTGCTAAGTCAAGGCCTGTTCCTCTAAAGCAGGGGTCCCCAACCTATGGTGAGTTGTAAATTATTTCATTATATATTACAATGTAATAATAATAGAAATAAAGTGCATAATAAATGTAATGCACTTGAATCATCCCAAAACCATCCCCCCAACATCCATGGAAAAATTGTCTTTCATGAAACTGGTCCCTAGTGCCAAAAAGGTTGGGGACTGCTTCTCTAAAAGCCTTTCATTTCTCAATGAGCAAAAAATACAGGCCAAAGCTCCCCCCACAACAGCCCCACCCTCAGCATCCAAGGCCTCATACCTTTCAAGAGAAGCCAAGATTCTGAAACTCATTCCCAGACCCATCGCTTCCCTTAGTACTGGCAGAGCTTCTCTCTGAGAGCTGGTCAAGGTCCCACCTCCCAAGGACCCTGCAGCTGCATCTGGTCAGGAGCAGAAGGGAGGCTGGATCTTCCTACTAAATCGTCAGGATTGTGGCGCTGTTTCTGCCTTGCTGTTTCCGTGCTCTGCTGCCAGTCTAACGTGTATCCCAAACAGACAGGAACAGGAGCAGCTCATCTGGGACTTCCACTCAGTCCTGGAAAAATGACTGCAATGCCAGGGGGTCCACTCATTCAGGCCTCCCTTCTGAACAAGCCTGAAAGGTCTCTGTGACTCAGGACTTTATAAAGGTGACAAAAGGATCATTTGAAAGACCTGAACCCACCCTATGCTATTAACCATGTAACGCTGTTTATTAATTATATATATACACACACATATACATGCATGCATGCACATACATACATAAACACATACACATGCCCACATATACACATATGTATATATGCAGTGACTGTGAATAAAGTATAGTCATGGCCACTTAGGGGGCCTAGGACTAACTGCCGATCCCTCCTCACCAGAATGGGACTGCCTACAGGCAGTTTCTGTGATGGCCTTTTCTGGTCTCCTCTGCCTGATCTGCCTGTACATCATTCCCCCCACTTCTCCATCCTGGTGACCCACATCTCACACAGACCCACACCAAACTCACTAGGCCAGTCACTTCTTTCTACAGATCCCATTTACTAATGATAATCTCCACATCTCCTTGTTTTTAGCTTTTCTTTTTGATTGTGGTAAAAAAACACACACACACAACATAAAATTTTTCAATCGTAACCATTTTTAAGTACACAGTTCGATAATGTTAAATATATTTGCATTGTTTTTCTCCATCACCCTTTTGCAATTGCCTAAAAGTCTTGAAGTGACAGAGTCCTCATTTGTTATGATTAAATTCCTTCCAGGAATTTGGCTCCTCTTTGCTCCTGCACACATCTATGCAGAGCTGAAGTGCAGGAGGCTCATACTTGACCTCGAATGCACTCTTCTAATGGCTATTATAAATTATCTGCCCATTTTTGCTGACTCTGTCGAGAAAGGCAGGTCAGTTTCCTGCAGCCAAGATCCTTGGGCCAGGCAGTGGCATGGGTTCCCTTCCAGGGGACCAGTCTTGAAAACGGCCATATCTACCTACATGTGCTCATAACACAGGAGGAGTTGGGTTCTCCGAGTCATATGGGGTCACCAGAGGACTGTGCCTTTAACAATAGTAGATGCCTGCCTGTGTGGCCCTGGCTTTGGACTTTGGAGGAGGCACTTGGAAGAAGAACATTATGTAAAGTCAAGTTCCTCCATCTGAGAAATGGGAATAATATCTACCTTATAGATTATTTCAGAGCTTGAAAGATATAATGTTCACAATGTTACTTTAGTGTCAGATATATGGTAAGTGTTTTTTTTTAAGTTTAATTTTAAGTTTAATTTTTCAAATTAATTTCTATTGTGTAATATACTATACTTCATAATATGTCCACTTTTCAAACTTTATTTTTAAATTGACAAAAATTGTATATGTTTATCATATACAACATGTTTTATATATGTATACATTGTGGAATGGCTAAATCAAGCTAATTAACACAACCATTACCTCACATATGAGGGACTTCAAAAAGTTCATGGAAAATGCATATTATGAAAAAACTATGCATGGATTTAAAAATGCTTTTGTATCAAAATAAACTCATACTAACTTGATATAAAATGTCTTAATAGGAACCTAGTTCAAGGCACTACGAAGGATAAGACATCAGTTTGAAAAGGGACCCTAACAGAGCAACATAAATTCTGCTAAAATTGAGGTAAGAACAAACATCAAATTTATAGTGAAGTTTGGGTGGAAGAAGGGTTAAATCATTGATGCTTTACAAAAAGTTTATAGGGACAATACCCCAAAGAAATCAGTAGTTTACCAATGAATAACTCATTTTAAGAAGGGAGGAGATGATGTTGAAGATGAAGCCCACAGCAGCAGATAATCCACAGCAATTTGCAAGGAAAAAATTAATCTTGCTCATGCCCTAATTGAAGAGGACCGATGATTAACAGCATAAACAATAGCCAACACCACAGACATATCAATTGGTTCTGCCTACACAATTCTGACTGAAAAATCAAAATTGAGAAAACTTTCCACTTGATGGGTGCCAAAACCATTGCACCCAGATCAGCTGCAGATAAGAGTTGACCTTTCAGTGAAAACTTTAAAGTGGGATCAAGATCTTGAAGCATTTCTTTTAAGAACTGTAACATGAAATGAAATATGGCTTCACCAGTATGATCCCAAAGACAAAGCACAATCAAAGCGATGGCTACCAAGAGGTGGATGTGGTCCAGTCAAAGCAAAAGCAAGACCGGTCAAGAGCAAAGGTCATGGCAATAGTTTTTTGGGATACTCAAGGAATTTTGCTTGTTGACTTTTTGGAGAGCCAAACAATGATAACATTTGCTTATTATGAGAGTGTTTTGAGAAAGTTAGCCAAAACTTTAGTAGAAAAATGCCCAGGAAAGCATCACCAGAGTCCTTCTCCGCTCCAACAATGCTCCTGCTTATTCCTTTCAACAAGGGAAATTCTGGGAGAGTTTTGACAGGAAATTATTAGGCATCCACCTTAAAGTTCTGATTTGGCTCCTTCTAACTTGTTTTTGTTTCCTAATCTTAAAAAATCTTTTCTTTAGTTAATAATGTAAAACAGACTGTATTGGCATGATTGAATTCCCAGGACACTCAGTTCTTTAGGGATGGTCTAAATGGCTAGTACCATTGCTTACAAAAGTGCCTTGAACTTGATGGAGCTTATGTTGAGAAATAAAGTTTATGTTTTTATTTTTATCTTTTAATTCAATTTTTCCACAAACATGTTGAAGTCCCTCACACATATCATTTTTTTTTTGTATGGTAAGAACACTTAAAATCTACTCTCTTAGCAATTTTCAAGTGTAGAATATATTGTCATTAACTATAGTCACCCTGTTGTGCAACAGATCTCTTGAACTTATTCCCCCTGTCTAACTGAAATCTTATATCCTTTGACCAACATCTCCCAGATCCCCCAACCCCATGGTAAATGCTTGATAAATGGAAAAATAGTATTTGTTGTTGTTATTATTGTTGGACCCCAAATTTCCCCAATCCCTGCAAGCCTACAAGCATGAGTGAAGATGCTTTAACAGTAATAGTTCTGATTTCACCAACGAATGCCCCCCTTAATAACTTAGGCCCTCACTCCTATGGAATGTGTCTCATAGGAGGTGTCTTTGCTCATGATTGAATCCCTCTGGGGCATCTACTGCTCTCCAGGGCCCTAGTTTCTGATGCTACTTCTTGTACCCAGCACCACCACAGGTGTACAGAACCTTCTTGGTGTCACTCAGGCTCTCTCCTTGTGTGTCACATCCAGCAAAAGTGTCTTAAAGAAATGTGGACAATGTACCAATGTTTTACATTCTTTGTAAAATGGCTTCAGTTTTTACTTAGAACTCCCTTTTCAGCACTAGACAGGCTCTAGTGAGTCTCTTAAGACTGTATCAAGAGATATTTCTAAGGGACAGACACCAATCTGTGTTCACATTTCCTGCCCCCTCCTCCTCTTGGTGGAGTGCTGTCCCTCAGCAACCAAGCACAGAGACATCTAGGAAGCCTGGCCCTTCAGGTCACCAGTCACGGTGGCCAAATCTGTCCCAGAGCAAGGGACACAACCTAGGCTAAGCAGAGATCTATCATTATTATTCTGCTGGGCTTTGACATCCCAACACAATCTCCCAAACACCTGCCTGTCCTGTATTATTTATTTATTGCTGCATAATGAGTTATTCCAAACATAGTAGCTTAAAACAACAAACATTTATTCAGGGTCAGGAATTCAGGAGTGGCTTTAGCAGTGTGATTCTAGTTCAGGGTTTCTCTAAAGGTTACCATCAAGGCATCAGCCAGAGCTGTGGTCATCTGAGGCTTGACTGGGTCTGGAGCATCCACTTTCAAGCTCACTCATGAGGCTGTTGTCAGGGGGCTTTATTTCCTTGCCATGTGGGCCTCTCCATAGCTTCTCATAATGTGGCTTCCCCCAGAGTGAATTATCGGAGAGAAAGAATGACCAAGACAGAAACTGTAATATTTTATAACCCAATCTTGGAAGTGACATACCATCATTTATCTCCATTCTATTGATCACACAGACCTACATTGGTACTAGGTAGGAGGGGACTACCCAAGGCTGTGAGTACCCAGAGATGGAAATCACCACGGGCGAGGGGAAGCTGGCCACCACACACCCTTTGCCTCCAGCTCTGGCCTCTACAGTCTTGAGCAATAGGAGCCCACCTCTCTTCATAGCCAAAGAGGGGACATTAGGGGACCTGAGGATGGAGTCCTGCTGACAAGCCATGGATATTTCCCAATCTGTGAGCAAGCAAATGGAGTCCTTAGGAATGGCCAATAACTAAACCAGCTCTAACCTAAGCAGTTGTTGGACATGAGAACGCAAAACATGACTTCCAGCTTCCCCTTCCACCAGAATGCCTCCCAGCCCCTCCAAAACAGAAACGCTGGAGCCGATACTGCCTCTAAGGTCTGAGGCACTCACAGGCCAACTCTCAGGAGGGGAAGGTCCATAGAAACCCAGGACATTTGTCACATGAACTTGGACAATAATTTCATTCTCAGGGGCCAATATCACCTGGCTCTTGACTGAAAACAATTGCGATGGTAGTGCTCCGGGAGGAGACAGAGAGAACTTCTGGGTGGAGAAGCCAGGAACTCTTCATGGGGTAGGTGGTATTTAACTTAGGCCCTGACAGCTGGGAAGATTCTCAGCCAAGGAATGAGGACAGTCTGGGGTCAGAGGGAACAGCATGAACAAAGGCAAGGAGGTGAAAATGTGGCTAATAGAGTATGTGTAATGGAGTAGTAGAGATGGGCTGGAAAGACAGCTTGCACACTAACTGCGGAGAGCCTTGAATGTCAGTGGAGTCACCCTGATTCTCAGGAAAGATACGATAATAATCAGGATAAAGAATAATCTTAACTAACATCTATAGAATATTTACGAGGTTGGGCATTAGACCAAGTGCTTTATATGCATGATTATCTCACAACAACCTAACAAGTTTCATTTTTCTATTTTAAAGGTTTTTAAAATCATTATTTTAAAAACAAAATTTTTTAAATGTCATTATTATTTTTCTATATTAAAAATGAGGAAACTTGGCTCACAGACACTAAGTTATTTGCCCCAAATCACGCAGCTAGTAAGTGGCATACCCAGGACTCAAACCCACATCTGCCTGATTCTAGATGCATGCTCTTAACCACTAGGTGATATTAAAGGGTGACAAACAACATACTTACAAAAGTGCCTCTCCACGGACTTGGCTTTCCATGGCACCAGGGGAGATAGCAAGGAAAGTGTCAGCCGAAGCCAGACAATTCAGTGCATAGCTCAGGCCTCACCATCTGGCGTCATCCACAGTTGACAGCTATTCAGAAAAGCTGGGCTTACAAATTATCTCAGCAGGAAAGGACAGAAAATCAGCATGTTGGGCGAAGGTCCAGACTGAATGTGACCCTTTCCCCACTCCAGAGTTTGCAGAGCTGCCCTGCTAGGCCACACCAGGCCTTCTCAGAGTAGTCCTTTGGCAGAAATGTGATTCCAGTTCCCCGCTAAGGGCAGAGAACAGGATGTGGGTCTATTTCTGGCACCCCCTTTCTTCAGAGGCAGCCAGAACCCACTGCAGCAGCCCCTTCAAATCAGTTGCTCTGGAGAGCTCCCAAGGGCTTCAAGACGTCTGTGAACAATGGACCTGTGGAACCGGGTCCCATTCTCACATTGTCAATGCCTCTGCCTGCGGGAAGCCATGACAAGGACAGACGTCGTGGCTAGAGGGCAGCAGCGAGCTGGAGGCAGAAGACCAGGGAGGCGCTAATGGTCGCCGCTGGCTCCTGGAAGAAATGGGAGGGGCACGTGGAGAAGCAACATCTGCCAAGGAAATCCCCTCCCCTGGGTTCACGCAGCGGCCAGTTCAGGTTGAACCACAGATGCTAGGGGAGCACATTGGGAAGTCGGACCGGAGACGAAGCAGAGGGATGCCAGAGACAACACCACCGAGAGTCCAGAAGAGAGCCGGGAACATGCTGGAGGTCACCAGAGGTCCTGGAGTAGGTCTGAACACAGGCCAGCGCTGTACTTCCCAGGCCCAGAGAGCAGACAAGAGTTTGAACAAAAAAGCAAAGAAGAAAAGCTACCCAGTTAATTTTATGAGGTTAACATAACCCTGATAACAAAACCTGTCAAGAACAGCACATACACAAACAACAGACCAGTCTCACTTTTGAATGTGGACAGAAAAAAATTTGAAAAAAAAATCAACGAACTGAATTAAAGCACATGAAAAAAAATCATCCGTGATAGTCAAGCAGAGTTTATTCTAGCAATGTAAAGACGGTTGGAGATTAGGAGATGTGTTAAAAATTATACAGTTCGTCCATAAGAAAATAAAAATCACCCCAAAATCACTGAAAAGCATTTGCTAAAATTCTACATCCATTTCTGTTGAGTTTTTTAAAAATTGAAATACTATAGGTGATTCCATTAAAATCAGTAACCAAAAAAGTATGCTCAGTCTCATCATTATTTAATAGTGTTCTAGGAGTTAAGATCAATGCAATAAAGGCAGGAATGAAACAGAAACAAGATGTGTCAAGAAAATAAAATTATTATTATTTATCAGTGCTACATCTTCATTATCAATGCTATATATTAAAATACAAGATAACTTCCAGAAATAAAATAATAGCAAAGAGCTAAAAAAAAATCACTAATAATAGAAAGAAATGTTAATTAAAACACTAGGCAATATAAGTTGTTTACCAACTAGAATGCTAATAATCAAAAAGTTTGAAAACATAATGTTGATAAGGGTGTGGGTAAACAGGCACCCTCAAATATTGCTGATGTTATTTGTGTAGGGGGAAAAATAAAACTGTTTCTTCTCTATACTCTCACAATACTTCTGGCCACCAAATTTGTATGGGTTTTTCCCATAACAACCAGTTCTCCAATTCTCTGTGGACACCAACTGGGTATCCTACAATTAAATTCAATTCTGACACTAACTGTCCAGAGTTAGTACAGACCCCATGGGTTAAGGGCTCAGTCCCACAAGACTGCTCTCAACTTCAGAAACCAATTACAAGTAGTCAGTCCCCAAGTTACCCACACTTCCGTCCAGCTTGGCCACAAATTGGGGTTTCCACAACCCCCCCAGGTTTGATAATTTGCTATGATGACTCATAGAACTCAGGGAGACACTTATGTTTACCGGTTTATTATATAATAAAGGATATGATAAAGGAGACAGATGAACAGCCAGATGAAGAGGTACATAGGGTAGGTCTGAAAGTGACCCAAGCACAGGAGCTTCTGTCCCCGTGGAGTTGGGGTGCACCACCCTCCCAGCACGTGGATGTGCTCACCCACCCAGAAATTCTCCAAACCGTGGACTTTATGGATTTTTATGGAGGCTTCATCATGTAGGCATGATGGATTATTAAGTCAATCTCCAGCTCCTCGCCCCTCCCTGGAGGATGGCGGGTGGGGCTGAAAGTTCCAACCTCCTAATAATGGTTTGGTCTTTCTGGTGACCATCCCTCATCCAGGAGCCCACCAAGACTCATTTCATCAGAACAAAAGATGCTCCTAGCACCCTATCTCTTAGGAAATTACAAGGGTTTTAGGAGCTCTGTGTCAGGAACCAGGGGCAGATATATATATATCTTATTATTTCACAGTATTATATGTTGGTACAGCCTCTATGGAGAACAATTTGGCAATATTTAAAAATTATAAATTCACAAGCCTTTTGGTCTAGCAGTTTCTCTTTTAAGAAATGATCACACAGGCCGGGCGCGGTGGCTCACGCCTGTATTCCTAGCTCTCTGGGAGGCCGAGGCGGGCGGATTGTTGGAGCTCAGGAGTTCGAAACCAGCCTGAGCAAGAGCGAGACCCCGTCTCTACTAAAAATAGAAAGAAATTAATTGGACAACTAAAAATATATAGAAAAAATTAGCCAGGCATGGTGGCGCATGCCTGTAGTCCCAGCTACTTGGAAGGCTGAGGCAGGAGGATTGCTTGAGCCCAGGAGTCTGAGGTTGCTGTGAGCTAGGATGACGCCACGGCACTCTAGCCTGGGCAACACAGTGAGACTCTGTCTCAAATGATCACACAGATATCCTTGTATCTATATCAAAAGTATATATACAATGTTATTTTTTTATTTATTGTCATTATGTAAGAAAATGGAAATGACCTACATAACTATTAATATGAATTTGTTAAACAAATTGTGATATCCATTCAATGGTATACCATGAAGCTCTAAAAAGGAATGAGGAAGGCTTTTATATATTAAAATGGAGTGAGCTCCAAGATATAATGTCAAGTGAAAAAGCAATGTACATAAGACTGTGCATAGTTTGCTACCATTTGTATTTTTTTAAATAAGAAGGAAAAATGATATTTATATATTTATTAGTTTATGCATAAAATATCTATGGATGGATACACAAAAAACTAATAACATTTATTAAATCCGTATACCCTGTTCTATGATTTGAGTTCTAAGCCAAGTAAATATATTACCTATTAATAAATACATTTAATTTTAAGAAAGAAGAGCTGGGGAAAATGTTTACAAAAGTATGGGAGATTCTTTCCTTTGTCAAATATAAAATGTATGTTAAAACTATTAATACTATTATTGAACATTATGCAACCATAATGCCGGCAAAAGAACTGACAAACACACAAATTAGTAACTTATAACAAAGGAAATATCAGAAATTAATGGAGAAATATCAAATTACTCATTTAACAAAAGACGTTGGGAAAAATAACTCTTTGGCAAAAAGTTATATCTACTTGGCACCACACACCCAAAGAATTGCAGATTATTTACAATTTTAAATGTGCAAAATAAAACCATATAAAAACTAGGTGAAATGTATGTAAGTAGTTAACTGATCTTCAGATATTAATGATTTTCTGTATCAAATGTTAAGTCAACCTCCCATTCCCGGGATAAACCCCACTTGGTCATAATATATTTTCTTTTCCAGGTATCTCAATTTGCCAAAATATTAAGAACTTCTTTAACTCTGTTCATGAGATATCTGTCTTCTGTTTTCTTGTAATATCTTTGGTTGTGGTATCAGGATAATACTGACCTCCTAAAAGAAGTTGGGTAGTGTTTCTCCTCTATAAGTGAGTCTGTATAGAATTGGTGTTATTCCACTCTACTGTATGATAGAATTCACCCGTTAAGCATAAAGTTGTTCATAATATTCCCTGTTTTTTTAAATATCTATAGGAGCTACAATGATGTTCCCTCTTTCAGTCCTAATACTGGCAATCTTTCTCTCTCTCTCTCTATTTTATTAGCCTGGTAAGAGGTTTATCAATTTTATTGACCTTTTCAAAGAACAAGCTTTCAGTTTTATTGACTTTCTCTATTGTTTTTCATTGTTCTATTTCACTGATTTCCATTCTTAATTATTTCCATCCATCTTAGTTTGTGTTCAATTTGCTATTTTTCTAGTTTTTGTTTTAAGGTAGAAGCTTAGATCATTGATTTTTAGGCATTTTTTTCATAATATAAACATTTAAAGCTAAAATTTATTTGAAAGCACCACCAATTCTAATTTGTTGTGTTTTCATTTTCATTTAGTTCAAAATATATTATAATTTCCCTCTTTGACCCATGGGTTGTTTAGGAGAATGTCATTTAATTTCCAAATACTTGTGGATTTTCCAGTTAACCACATAACTTGGATAACTGCTATTGATTTCTAACTTAATTCATTTTTAGTGAGAAGAACATACTCTATGCGATTTCAATTTTTTTTCAATTTATCGAGACTGATTTTACAGCCAATAATGTGTTCTATCTTGGTGAATGTTCTACATGCACTTACAAAGAATGTGTGTTCTGTTGTCATTGGGTGTTAACAGTCTATAAACGTCAATTAGTTCAGCTGGTAGATGGGGTTCAGGCCTTCTTTGTTCTTACTGGTTACGTCTGTTCCAACATTCTAAGAATGGAGTGTTGAACTATAATTGTGGATCTGTCCATTTCTCCTTTCACTTTTGTCAGTTTTGGGTTCATATATTTTGAAACTGTTATGTGTACATACATTTAAAATCTTGATTAATTGACCTTTTCACTGTTGGAAAATATCCCTCACTATCCTTGGTAATATTTCTTGACCCGAAGTCTATTTTGATATTAATATATAGCCACTCCACTTTTGATATAGTCACTCCACTTTTCTGATAAAAAATGTTTGCAAGGTATATCTTTTTCTGTTCTCATTTTAACCCATCTGTGTCTTTATGTTTAAAGTCAGTTTCTTGTAGACAACACAAAGTTGTTGGGTCTCTGTTTTTACTGGGCGTGCCTAACCATTCATGCTTTATGCAATGATCAGTATGATTAGATTAAGTTTATCATCTCACTATGTGTTTTTTATTTGTCCCATTTTTTCTTTTTTGTTCCCTTTTTTTTCTTTTTCCTGACTTCTTTTGGATTACTTGCTTGCTTTTTCAGTATTCCATTTTATCTCCTCTTATTTCAAGTTTTTTAGCTGCACTTATTTGGAGGTGTTTTGGGTTTTTTTATGGGTTTTTTTCTGCTTTTTTTTTCTAGTCGTTGCTCCATGTTTTGCATATGCATATTTATCCTACCACAGTCTACTTTTAAATAATATCATACCATTTCATGTATAAGACCTTACAACAACATGTTTCTATTTACTTTTCCTATCTTTTATGCTACTGTGGTCATACATTTTACTTTTATTAATATATATGTTATAAGCATCATGAAACATTGTTATTTTTAAGCAGTGAATTATCTACTAAGAAAATTTTTAAATGAAAAGAATTCTGTCATAACTACATTTACCATTTCCTCTGCTTTCCTTTGTGTAGTTTCCATCTTGTATCACATTTCTTTATTTTTAAGAATTTTTGTAGTGCAGGCAATAGCCACAAATTCTCTCAGCTTCTATTTGTCTGAAAAAGTCTTTATGTTATCTTCATTTTCCAAAGATATTTTTCCTGAGTAGAGAACTCTAGGTTGACAGATTTTTCTTTCAGTATGTATGCACTTCAAAGATGCTGTTAGAAATTATAGCTCTTTTTTAGTCATTCTTATTTTTGTGCACCTGTATGTAATGTTATCTCTTTTTCTCTGGCTGAGTTTCAGATTTTTTTTGTCATTGACTTTCAGCAATTTGATTAAGAATTAAGAATAAAGAAGGCCTGAACCCTATCTACCAATTTGCACCTTGTCATGATTTACTTTGTGTTTATTTTATCTAGCTTGGGCTTTGTGGAACTTCTTGGATCTGTGGATTTATAGTTTTTATCAAACACGAAAACCTTTTCTACCATTATTTCTTCTTCCTCCTCCCTTTAGGACTCCGGTTACACACATATTATATCCTTTGTTACTGTTCCATAGGTTACAGAGGCTCTAAACTCAGTCTTCCCTCCTCGCACTTCCCCTGCCTCCCCTGTATTTCGGCTCGGATAGCTTTTATTGCTCTGTTTTCAAGTTCACTGCTTTTTTCTGCAGTGTACAGTGTGTCATTAGGCCCATTCAGTGAATTTTTCATTTTATGCCTTGTATTTGTCAACTTTGAAATTTCCACTTCACTCTTTTTTTTTTTTTTTGAGACAGAGTCTGGCTCTGTTGCCCTGGCTAGAGTGCC
>NW_012150174.1:9234732-9247964 GCF_000956105.1 Propithecus coquereli
TTTCTTGTAACTAGTAAGCTTTTGGATGCTAAGCATTATAAATGTTATGTTGTCACATGGCTGTATAGTGTTGTCTTTCAACATAAGTAATTTTGAATTCTGGAAGAGAAAAAGGTATTAATGACAAAACTGGTGAAATCCAGAGTCTAGTTTAGTTAATAACATTGTACAAATGTTAATTTCTTAGTTTGACAAATGCACCATAGTTATGACATTAGTGTAAGCTAGGCAAAGATTATACAGGAATTCTTGTACTGTCTTTGTAACTTTTCTATAAATCTAAAATTATTCCCAAATCAAAAGGTTATGCTTTTTAATTCCACCTTTTCTCTTATTATTTATCTTATGGCATTATTTGTTATGTTTTCCCCTTACATTTTTATCTAATTCATTCTTCATTTCTGAAATGATTTTTCTCCTATCATTTCTAATTCTTTTGTTCTGTCATCTCATTTTCAAGTTTTCTAATTCTAAATTATGTTGTTCTTTAATCTGTTTAACATGTCTCTCTAGCCTGCATGTTTTCATTGTCTGCAAGTATGTTATAATACTGCTTATTCATTTTCCTCACAGAATTTTTGATCTTGATACTTTTCTGTTGTTTATGTTGCTGTGAGTTTTGGGGTTTTTTAAAATTTTGTTCAAATATTAATAGCTTTTGTACTCTCACAGAGCTCCCTCTTAGGTCGTTTTCATGTAGCATCAAAAATGGCAGTCTGCATTCTAATATTAAAAAGCTTATATTTTAAAAGCTTTCTTTTTGAGATGTCCTAGTTCTCTTCTTCTTCTCTACTTTTATCTGAACCTCTCTTTCTTTAGTTTCTTTTGTCCCTCTCTCATTCAATTAGGACTTCTCTCCTAGAAGGAAGAGGATTTCCCTTGTGGGGGCCCTGTCTTTAAATGGCACACCACAGGCTGCTCAGTTTCAAGAGTTCATGTTCAAAGAGGCGAGAGTACCCAGATCCTTTAGGCCTTTCCACAGCCCTTTGTTCTCATCTGTTATTGAAGTGGACAACTCCTTCCAGTTTTAGCTGCTGCTCTCAGATTGACCCTCCATGCTTTTCATCATGCCTGATGTTTCTCACAATTCCTCAGACTGATAAGATGTCCTGTTGCTTTCTGCTGGTTTCTCCCACACCAATGCCCATAATACGTCGTTGTCGGTGCTTATATTTTGTCCCCTAGTTTTGTTGCAAAAGCTGTCCCCAGGCTTTTAGTTTTCTTAACTAGTTGCTCTGTCTTTTATATGGTGATTCGAGAAGATTCATAAACTATGCAGCTGTGTTCCTACCATCTTCCCAGAATTCCAATACTATGCATCACTTTTTAAATCACAGCAGGGGGTGGGAATATTATGAAGTAACTTTATTTCCTTTTGGAATTTAACCACAGTGATAGGAACTTGGAAGTGCTTGAGACAAAAAAAGAATACCCAACACATTTGCACTAATAATGTATGTAGCATTTTGGATACTTCTTTTTTGCTAAATTATTTATCATGTGTTTCCTGTGTTCAGCACATAATCTTCACGGTTATCATTTAATGGTTGCAGCATATGCCATTGAATAGATGTACCAAAATTTACTCAGCCTGTGCCTTATTGTTGGACATGTGGGCTGTTTCCATTTTTCTGCTGCCTCAGATGATGCTGTCATAAATACCTTTGTGGCCTTGGCTTTTTGTTTTTGTTGAATTATTTTCTTATGATAGAATCCCAAGAGTAGGATTACTGGGTCAGGGGTAGGAACATCTCCCTGGATCTGGCAATCTATAATCTGAAAACATGTTTTAAGAATTATTTTTCTTATTATAGGGGAAAGGTTAAGGCTCAGTCATTCGTGGTAAGGATCAGATGAGGGAAATAGGCCTGTTTCCTGGGATCATTGTTAACCTATCCTTCCTCCCAGCTACTAGTCTTTCCTATTTGTTTCATTCAACTTTCATCTTTCATTCATGTAACTGACATTTATTAAGAGCCTACAGCTATGTGTCAAGCACTGTGATTTCTCTCTGCCATGCAGGAGTGAACCCCAGAAATACGTGTGGTGTTCTGATCAAGGACTGATCCAACACACGAGATGTAAAGGGGCCCAGTCCAGATGTGCCCTGGCCTATTCTCCCTGAGGAGCATGGAGGGTGCTGTAGCCTGTCCTCACCAGGGTATTCCCTCACCCCTCCTGACATTCCGAGAGACTGTTCATGAAACCCTAGAACTTTTGCCTGCCAAGATCTGGTATTAGCATCCCATCCCTCTCCATAGGCAGGTTTAGTCCCATTCTAGAGCAGGCTTGAGTAGAAAATGGAGAACCTAAGCAATCTCAACTGCACCAACTGATCCAGTTGCCCACAAATAATCTTGTTACCTTTGTCCCAAAAGCTGGTAAGCTAGAAATAACCCCCATCCTCTCCTAGTCACAACTTGCCAGCTATAGCGATAGTCCCTGCACTCGACTTACACCTTGGTTTCTCTCAGTCTGTCTTTCCAATGCCCCCCTGAAAACTGAGTCTTGTCCTTAACCCAGGTCCTTTTGGCTGGGGTCCTGGTTGTGGTTCTGAGTCCCTGCCTACCCTGGTCAGCATCCTCCCACATGAAGGCTGCACCCTGCTCCACAACTCCCCTTCCCTCTTTGAGTTTGGGTGTCCAATCACCGGAGTACTGAAAACCAAGATGCCATGCCTGTCTCGACTTTATGCTCCATAGCTGCACCCTAGCATTTGACGGGGCCTTGCAGTTGCAACCCCTGCCCCCGCCTGGATTCACACCTTTATAGCCTCTGCCAAGACCTGCTGACTCCTGGGACTCGTCCATGTTGCTGCGAAGCCTGCACAACTTGTATCCAAGCCTGCTGAGTTAATAATCAAAATGTTTTAATAGTGAGGAATCCAAGAGCCAGAGAGTAAATGTGACTTTGTGAGGTCAAATAGCAAGTTTATATCCTATTAAAGCTAGATCCCAAGGTTCCTCTCTCCTAGGAAGAAACTAATACACAAAATATCAGAAAAGAAATTTAGGAATAGATTCCAAAGCTGAAGTCCAGTTACAAGTCCAGAGATGCTAGGGTGGGGAAGGAGAGAAGGCCCCAGGATTTGAGAAAAAGACAGGTTCTGCTTTTCAAGACTGGGACATGAAGTCAGAAAAGTATAAGCAGTAGGCCTGATTTAATGTGGAGTCCTAGACCATCAGTCTGGACCTAGTCAAATGCCTCTTGCATCTCCAGAATGACCCACAGACCTGGAGCAGAGCTGGGCTCCTAGGTGTAAGTCAGGGGGTCATATATACAGGCCAAGGGAAAAGAAATGGTGGAAAATTGAGAAAGGGCAAAGAGGCCAGGAACTCGGCTGGGCCTGACACACATAGATGGTCAAGAAGCTCACATGTCAGTTGAGACCTCTCTGTATTGAGTGGGTTAGGACACAGTTGCTGAAAATACACATCACCATGGCCTATGGGAGTCTAAAGCTTTCTCCAAAATTTCTGTAAATACCCAGGACACAGAAATTCTTATGTTCTGGTCTCTCAGAGATAATGTTCTTTGAGTACAGTCTTTGTTCCGTACTACATCAATCCAAGCACAAAATTCAGCCCATTCATGGAAAAAAAAAAAAAACTCTTAACATACTTTATATGAGTTTAGTAGATTTCACTGTTGGAGGGCAGGTGTCACATGAAGAGAGTTCCCTCATTCACTGTACAACAAACACCCCCAAAATCCTCGTTCCTCATTGCACATTCCTGCTCTCTCCAGTCCTGGTTAGCCACCCCCTTGCGATGATTTTCTCTGTTGGCCCCACACCACACCCACCCTCACCCCACCATCCCTGCCTTCACATACTACTCTGGTTCCTCTATCTTCCTTCTGTCTTCTCTCTGTTTTTTCCCGTCTCTTCAATCTTTCCAAAGTCAGACAGAAATTCTTTTCCTTATTTCATGCAGAGAGGCTTTGGGAAGGAGGAGGCATTATATTAATACCTCTACTGCTTCTTTATCAAACTTATTTTTCAAACATGAGCACTTCCCTCTCATACAGGGATTCTAGCACCAGATATTAAGGTAATTCAAAAAATTTTCCACCTCAATACACATGTATAAACAAAAAGTATACATAATTATTTTGATGCATAGTTCATGCTAGACCAAGCACTATGATTGTCCTATTCGAAATGGACTAATGACAAAGTTTAGAACATCCTGTCTTGTTCAGGAGTGTGCCCTTTGCCATAGCAGCTCAGCTGAATCCCAGAACTGAGCCTGGGGAAACTTGATTTGTCTTGTGCCCTTCAAAGGCATTTTATAAGCTGCTGCTACAGGAAAGACACCAAAAGTGGGGAGCTACTTTTATTAGATAAGTTAAAAAGAATGTTGTGCAACTTTGGCACAACTTTGGCAATCAGAAAGTTTCAAGGTTTTTCGAACCTGTGTGGACTCTTAAGGTATTCTCAGGTTGCAACCTTTGGGCTGAAATGTGATATCAATCCAGTTGCGAAAATTGGCATGGGCAAACTTGCAATGGGCATTTCGTGTGGTCAAACCAGGTGACCAGGTGAGCAATGAAGCTTCAAGATATGTGGCTTATTCCAGTTACTACCTAATGTGTAAAACAACAACCAGTTTATTATTCTCAAGGATTACATGGGTCAGGAATTCTGAAAGGACTTGACAAGGACATTTTGTATTTGTTCCATGACATCTAGAGCCTCAGCTGGGAAGTCTCAAGGCTGAGGGTTACTGAATGGCTGAGTCCTGGAATTATTTGAAGGCTCTTTCACTCATGTGTCTGGTATTTGATGCTGGAACATCTACAGATGGCCTGGGCTTTTTCATAGCACAGTGGTTAAGCTCTGTGGTAAGGAGCCTCTGAAATGGTCCCCAGTGATCCCTACCTGCTGGTATTCACAACCTTGTGTAATCCCATCCCCTTGATTAACTTGCCTCTAACCAATAGAATATGGCAACATTAAAGGGATATTTCTTCCACAATTAGGTCACAAAAGATTCTCTCTCTTTCTCTCTCTGTGTGTGTGTGTGTGTGTGTGTGTGTGTGTGTGTGTGTGTCTCTCGCTCTCTCTCTCTCTCACTTTGATGAAGCAAGCTGCCCTGTAGAAGCAGCTCACATGGTAAGGAATTGAGTGTTGCCCTCACCAATAGCCAGTGAGAAACTGAGGGCTTCAGTCGAACAACCCTCAAAGAAATGATTTCTGCCAAAAACCACATAAGCAACCTTATGAAGTAGCTCCTTCTCCATTTGAACCTTCAGATGAGACCCCAGCTCCAATCAGAACCTTGATTATGGGCTTGTGAAAGATATTGAAGCGAAGATCCAAATAAGCCATGATTGAATTCCTGATTCAGAGACACAATGAGACAGATAATAAATATGTATTGTTTTAAACTGCTAAGTTTTGGAGTGATTTGTTACATAGCAATAGATACCTAATACAAGTTCCAAGAGTGAGCATCCCAGAAGAACCAGGCATAAACTATATCATCTTTTATGACCTAGGCTCAGAAATTACAATCACATAGCATTACTTCCCCTAAATTCACAAGGCTTCCCAGATTCAAGGAGCTGGAACATAGACCCCATCTCTCACAAGGAGGAGAGTATACACATCAAAGTGTCATCATAGGAAGAGCACGCAGGAGGGGAGATACTGGTGTGGCCCTCTTTGGAGAACATAATCTGCTGCATGGCTCTTTGGCCTTTTCCTATAGCACAGCCTGATCTGCTTGTGTATAAATTTCAGGAAAAATTTATATTGTTTTGCTATTTTGAAATCGAGGTTTTGTTTGAGCTCATCCTGAAACATCTCCTTTGATTTTAAGAAATTCTCAAATAATTTCTCAGCATGTCACAAGATAAATGGGAGTTTCCCCCCTGCAACCAGGAAGACCTCAGAACCATAATTTCCAAGAATGTGACTGACTATCTGAAGTGCAAGATCCTCTCTACTTAAGAATGACTCCTAATAAGTTACAACATTGCTCTGGCTGCATGTTCTGAAACATTCCAGTATTGCCCCACACTCCATGCCAGTTGAGGGGAAAAAGAACGCTGAGTGAAGAGAATGTGGTGAGGGGAACTGATGGACACCCAGGCCAGGCTGACCCCAGTAGTGTTTCGAGCACCCCATAGACTCACAGAACTTCTGAACAAGAAGGCATCTCAGAGACCGATCACTTCAACTTACACTAGTAATGATAGTACCTACATTTAGTGAGAGCTGACTGTAATAGTATGCTGAGTAGATATTAGTATCCTGATGTAACTCAAATGTGTTGGACTTCACCAGTTTATAAACCCATGCTTGTATTTAATGCCCCAATCACTGTAGCCTGAGCACCACCCTACTTGACTTCAAGAAATCCAGGCTTTTATCCAGATCCCCTGGTAAGTGCTTACATGGTTCAGCCATTTCCTATGTACTTTCCACCTCTGCAGCTGCCTGGCCCCACATGGGATACTCCTGTATCTGAACACCTGCTTCCCTCGTGTTACAACTTTCCTAAGCCCCCTGCTCTGCCTCAGCATGGGCTGTACAGCCCCTCCACCATTTCCCCATTGTGATAGCACAGACTAAGCTGAGACTTTTTTTTTTCCTTCCTGTGACAGGTCTTGCTCTGTCACTCAGGGCTAGAGTGCAATGGCATCATCATAGCTCACTGAAACCTCAAACTCCTGGGCTCAAGTGATCCTCCTGCCTCAGCCTCCTGAGTAGCTGGGACTATAGGCATGTGCCACCATGCCTGGCTAATTTTTGCTATTTTTGGTAGTGATGGGGTCTCGCTCTTGCTCAGGCTGGTCTTGAGTTACTGGCCTCAAGTGATCCTCGGACCTCGGCTAGGATTACAGGCGTGAGCCACCATACCTGGCCTAGGCTGAGACTTTTAATAAGACATTCTAAAGGCTTAGAGAGAAGAGATGAGAATTACAACAAAGACAAACTTAAAACCCAATACTTGTGCTCAGACTCCCCAGACCCCAGGTTTGACTTCTCTGTTCCTCTCTGCTGCTAACATGGAGCAAAGGCCAGCCTGCCTCCCCACGGGGGGAATATTCTTGATGCCCCAGAATCTCAAGGTTCAGATAAAGGAGGTGGCTATTTCCCCATCTTCCAATCTAAGGCCTATGTCCTTAGTCTTTATTTCGTGCCTTAGGATTGATCTTTTTCCAGGAGGCTTGAGAATTGACGTGTCCAGATCATGGAAAACTCTAACATCTAAACCATACCAGAGCAAGCATTTTGACCACAGAAAGCCCAGTTAAGTTCTTTTCCTCATTCCCTCTGCTAACATGAGTCTACGACCAGAGTTATGCAGTCTTCCAGCCATCTTCAGTGTCTCAGCTCCTAAGCTTCCGTGATTCACCAGTTGCAGAATGGCTCATCCATTAGAAAATTTTTAAGAGCAAGCAATAATAAACAGACAGATGGCAGTCTAAATACACGCATAGGAAATAAACAAATTCCCCAAATAAAACTATTTGGAGAGATCAATTCTGCCTGATACCAACATTTTGCACAAGTTTGACAAACATTGTAGGTTCTTAGACCCAGAGTAGCAGACTCTCCCTATTCCAGAGTAAGACTTTTTTCTCTGCATTTGCATAAGGCCCAAAGGAGGCCATTTCCTAGATATGTCCTCTTTTTGGAGGCACAAAACTGTGTACAAATTATAAATGACAGTTCTTTTTCAGTCTCTGCCTACTGAGAGATCCAAAAAAGATTTTTGGATCCTTGGATGAGGTCCAATCTCAGCCAAGTTCGCCTTGTTATACCCACTTTATAAACAGAGGAAACTGAGGTTCTGTGAAATCCAATAGTTTGCCTGAATTACACAATTAGAGAGTGGGAAAGCTGAAGTTTAGAACACTAGCTGCCCTGAACACGCTGGCCACACTTGATCTGAAAGGAAATGTTGTATATCACAAAAACATGCCGTGTGAAGACCAGCCAAGCACACAACAAATCGGTCCCATACAGCTTGGGATTACAAGAGGACAAACAATAGAGCAACCTTCAAAATGAACTTCCGTTTCCAGGATGAGAAGGAAACGTAGGGATATAAGCTCTCAGGAGACACCTGCGGTGAGCAGGGACCCATGCCAAAGAAAAGGCATAAAGAAGAGCCCAAAAAGAGAGGACTCAAAGGAGGACACTGCATTCATTATTCCATCCCACAAACTTTCACCAAGCGTGTGCTTGGTGCTTGGCTTTGTGCTAAGCAGCAGGCATGTGACAATGAATAAAGCAGAGGTTCCTGCCCTCTTGGGCCTCACAGTCTGGTAGAAGGGACAAACAAGTAAATACAGAAATTGCATTCCTCTGATTCAAGTGAAAAGGACATCCTGATTAAAATATCTATGGCAACTCTGAGAGCATTTGTGCCCAACAACAGTGGGGGCTCAAACTGTTTGTCATTTCCTTTGTCTTATCAACTGTATACCACCTGGAGTAGAATCCCTGGGGCTAGCCCTGGCTGGGCACTCAACAGATCTCTGGAGCAGCTCATCTCCCTCATAATCACTTTACCCTGGAATGTTTCAGCCTTTGAGGTACAATGTGTGACTATGACCATTGTCAACAGGCAATGACACAAAGCACCTGTCGTCTTTGGCAAAGACCATTTGAGCAAATGCTTAACTCAGAAGAAGGCTCTTACAGTTTTTTTGAAAACAAATTACATCAGTGCTTAACCCAAGAGTCTCAGAACCAGGCTAAAGAGTATTTTCTTTTGTGAGTGTGTGTGTAATGTAACAGTATACTCCTGCCTTACGTGGCCTTAAGGAACTCAGCATAGAGTGGAGTGGCACAAAAGTCTTCCTATCTCAGTGTTTCTCGATGCTATCAAGCAGAGCCCTTAGAAAACTCGCTTGACAGGGAGACAGACATTCTGAGAAGTCTCAGCATGCAAGGAGACCTGTGCTGTGCTGAGGGACACACAGGAGGTCAGCCAAGGTCATGGGCTGCCAGGGAAATAGACATTTACTGAGTGGCTTCCATGAGCCAGGTGCTGGGCGAGAGATGTCACTTACCTTATCTCATTTGATTGTAACCTATATGTGCTCAGCCCCTTACCATTACTCTGGACCCACTACAAGGCCAGCACTTGACGAAGCCACTTTCACGTTAGTGAATAATATAGATTTTACCACAGACTCCATGGGAACACAGAAGGGACCTCTAGTAAATCTTATTCTTTTAAGAGATCTATTGTACAACATGGTGACTATAGTTAATAACAATGTCTTAGATTGTTGAGCATCACTAAGAGAGTTGATTTTAAGTGTTCACCCCATAAAAAATAGGTACATGAGATAATGCATATGTTAATTAGCTCGATTGAACCATTCCACAATGTGTACATATTTCTAAACATCATGTTATATACAATAAATATATACAATTTTTATTTGTCAAATAAATAAATTAGAAAAAAATCTTAACACCGCCTATATCTTCTCCTTTCTCTTTCTCCAGTCTCTAACTTCCCTGTGGCAGAGTTTCTCCCCCCAACAGCCCGATCTCCTTCTCTGGCAGGACCCAATTAGGGCTTCAGGGGCCCAGTTAGCACCCTGGGATTTGTGGTGAGACTGGGTGCCTAGAGCCTCGAGAACTAGGAAAAGGGACTCATGTGTCCTGTTACAAAAACAGCCCTTGGAAACAAATAAGTCTGGGTTCATGTTCTAGCTCAGCCACTTACTTAGACTAGTTACTGAATTCTCTCTAAGTCTTAGTTTGTTCATCTGAAAAAATGGAGATAAAAGTTAAACTTTCCTTAAAGACTATGATTTTATATATATGTGTGTGTGTGTGTCTGTGTGTGTATGTATGTATATACACACACTCATTTAATCCTCACAACAACCCTGTATGTGCTAAACATCATATATGTATATTGTATCTAGCATAGAGTGCTATAAATATTATTTATTTATTCATTTACATTTGCCATTATTACTAGGTAGAAAAATTGATCTACTTAGTAGTAGAACCCTGTAATTTATCAGCCCAGCACCCTTCTTCTTCTGGGAGCAGACCTTCTGACAGTCACCTCCCCGCCCATTCCTGACCTCCTGACCAACAACTCTATCCATGAGGTTTTCACAGAAGCCACATTTTAGTACAATATGATCTCTCCCCCATGCACTTGAACCAAGCTTGACTAATCAGAATTCTTTCCCAGGAAGTTTGCAACCAGAACAGGAAAGGGGTCAGTCTCCAGAAAGCCAAAGCTGTGACTACTAACAGCCATGTTTTCAGTCATATGACCTGAGAAACAGAGAAGATCGGTCTGCAATAAGAACAAAGAATGAAACTGGTATGCAGAGAGAAGAACTGATGGGATGTGGGGAGCTATGCCAGCATTTGAGAGCTGGTTCCACTTTATTTCTGAGGGCCAACTGCAGTCTTGTCCATGAGTTCCAGGAGACAATTCTGTAAGTAAATCCCTTGTTTTTCTCAAGCGGGTTAGATTTGGGATTCTATTCCTTGCCATTAGTGAGTCCTAACCAACAACAGGTCTAACCCAGCACACTTGGCCTTGATATATGGGTCGTACAGGCCTCTAAGGGCACCTCTCTGAAGAGAAATCCAATTTCCACTTAATAGTCAGGATCAATTATTCCAAAGCCAGTTTAGTAGCCCCTTCTTTTCCTGTTGATTCACTGGTATGAGGACCTCAAAGTGGCCAAGGGTTGTCTTCACTTCCAGGTTAATGGTACCATTGCTTTGCTTCATGGTGGAAACATTCCTCCCTTGGTAAATAAGACTTCTAGACCAGCAGAGCCTAAAGTAAGAAAAAAAATTCATAGTGGATCACTAACTGTAATAGTAAGAAGAAACTCTCTCATTTCCACTCATTGATTCCTGGATCCAGAAAAAAAAATGGCTATGGGAGAAATAGCAACATACATTGGTCACTAATTTAAAGCATATGCTACATCCTGGAGCACATTGCCCCAGTTCTGCAAGGTGTTTCCACTCAGTTGGCACTGTAACTATGTCTGCAAAAGGTCATTCCACCATTTTATCAGGCCAGCTGCTTCAAGGCGATGGGGAATATTGCAAGACCAGTGAATTCCATGAGCATGAGCCCATTGCCACACTTCATTTGCTGTGAATTCCCTGGTCAGAAGCAATGCTCTGTGAAATATCATGTGAATAACACATTCTTTAAATCCCTGGATGGTGGTTTTGGTAGAAGCATTATGAATAGGGAAGGCAAATCTGTATCTAGAAGTAAGTGTCTGTTCTGGTGAGAACAAAATTCTGTCCCTTCCACAGTGGAAATGATCCTTTATAGTCACCCCTCCACTGGGTGGCCAGCTGGTGCTCCCAGAGAATGGTGCCATAACGAATGCTCAGTGTTGGTCTCTGCTGTCAGCAAGTTGGACATTCAGCAGTGGTTATTGGAAGCTCATGTTGCTGAGACCCTAAATAGCCCAATGGACAACTTCGTTTGGCTTCCATAGAGCTAAGACAGGGGTGGCTGGAGAAAAAGTTCAGCAGATGTTTACAGAACAGGTAATCTCATCCACCTGCTTATTAAGATCTTCTTCTGATGAGATCACTATTTGGTGAGCATTCACATGGGATACAACATCTTCACATTCTGTTCAAATTCTGAAAGTTCCCCCCACAGACCTCTTTCTCAGACCTCCTGGTCACAAGTTTTCAAATCATGATCCTTTTAAGTCTTGATCATTCAGCCAAACCATTAGCCACTACCCTTGAGTCAATATAGATTCATATTGCCCACTGGGAAGATTTTCCTTGATCCCTATCTTTCAAATCCATCCCATGGTGGGACTGTAGTGCTACAACCATCCACTTTGAGTCAGTGTCAGCATATCATACAGAAGCACCTTTAAACAAGACCAGAAATCTTTCCTCCTCAGCCAGCTTGTTATAGGGAACTCCCCAAGAGGCCGCAGATGCAGGCTGACAGGAAAGATGCAATGTGGTAGAAGCCTGGGTCATAGGCACCTGTGCCATAGGCTTAAGCAACATACTTATGCCTTTAGGACTTACTTGAGCCTGATCTTATATATACCACTTCCATTTTTGGATGAAATGCTACTGTGAGTGGCCAATTTTGTGGCTTGGAGTGTCAGGCAACACCCAATTCACAAAGGGCAACTTAGGTTGCATGGTAATTTGGTGACTCATGGTCCAGCATTCACTGTCGTTCTTCAAGATGCATCTTGTCATAAGGTAGATGTTATTATTATTATTCATACTTAAAGATGAAAAGACAAAACCACAAAGATATTCATTCACTATTAAGGGAAGAATCCAGCATCCATTATGCTTTATTATTATAAAGCCTATATACCATGGTTGCTCAGGTTTGGATCAGGCACTCACCTTTAATCTAAATGGTAATGACATACCAACTCATCCCAGAAACTACAAGAGAATTGGTTATCATAAAATGTATGCCATTTCCCGAAAATGCGAAGGAAGTACCTGATAGAGTAATCGGTATTGATTACACACACCTCATCTTTGTTAAGCTTTATCTGTATTTCCCTATAGTAGGGATACAGATAAACAAACACTTAATTTCAATACAGCGTGATTCAAAGTACAAAGATAAGAATCGAGTCCTATAACAGCACATACAAGGTATGGAAATCAAGAGAAGTTTTCTAAGAGGAAATGATATTCGAAGTGAGATGTGAAGGATCAAGAGGAGTTAGGCAGACAAAGTTAAGGAAAGGGTGAGGGCAAGGGAAGAACCTACAGGTGGGAATAGCAAGTGCCAAGCTCTGCCGTGGAGACAGCACAGCGGGTTTATTCAGTAAGTGTGAACCTAGAGTACAAAGAAGAGTAGGGCAGGAAATGAGGCTGGATGGCTAAGCAGGGGCCAGATCATGATTTATAAACTTATAAACATTGTTAAGGGATTTTTATTTTATTCCAAGGACAAAAGAGTCATTGAAGAGCTTTAAGCAGGGAGATAACATGACAGTTTTACATTTTAGAAATATTACTAAAGCTCCAGAGTGAACGCTGGAGAACGCTACTGCAATAGTTGAGAGGGAAGACAGTGGCTAAACCAGTATTGTAGCACAGTGGCCAGAGAGAAGTGGATAGATTGGAGGAACAATGGATAAGACTGTTTGGCATGTGTAAAAGGGAGAAATTGAAGGATTACACCCAGAAATTGAGCAATTATGTGTGCATTATGGTGTCACTCTCTGCAAATAGGCAGCACAGGTTTAGGGAA
>NW_012150174.1:9248159-9248757 GCF_000956105.1 Propithecus coquereli
AAATAAATTAGAAAAAAATCTTAACACCGCCTATATCTTCTCCTTTCTCTTTCTCCAGTCTCTAACTTCCCTGTGGCAGAGTTTCTCCCCCCAACGGCCCGATCTCCTTCTCTGCCTCTCTTTGTCTCTCTGGCTCCCCATATGAACAGCTTCTTTAAAATCCCCTCTACATCCCTCCCTGTCACTTGCCTACCCAAATAGGGACAAACATTAGCCTAATAGTCAAAAGACAAGAATATCCAATTACTTCTGAAACAAGACCCTTGTGAGCCTCAATTTGTCTCATTCATTCACTTAACAAATAGTTGTCAAGTGCCCAGCACTGTTTTGCATGCAGGAGACTAGCAGTGAACATGATGGACAAAAAATCTGCCCTCATGTAGCTTCCATAATCCTTATAACAATCCATTTTTACATATAAGAAAACTGAGGTTCAGGATCAATTTTACCCACACGGTCAGACACATGGAGCCCAGGGGCAAAATCCCACCCAGAAAAAGCAGCTGGCAGGACCCAATTAGGGCTTCAGGGGCCCAGTTAGCACCCTGGGATTTGTGGTGAGACTGGGTGCCTAGAGCCTCGAGAACTAGGAAAAGGG
>NW_012150174.1:9261722-9307049 GCF_000956105.1 Propithecus coquereli
GACACAGTCCTAAATGCTTTACATGTATTATCTCCTTAATTCTCACAATAATATCCTCATTTTATAGATGAGAAAAGCAAGGCTCAGAGATTTAGTAACCTGCCCCAAGTCATAGAGCCATTAGGTGGCAGAGTTGGGATTTGAACTCATTCCTCTTCATTCTAGAACCTGTCAGGCAATTTGGCCTCCCATGAGAAACAAATTAACATATGTTTTGTAAATTCCATTGTAAATTCACAAAATCAACACTTTGTTGCTGTAGAAATTCTAACCCTGGAGCTGGGTCTTTTCAACAGAGGATTATTTTTACATACATTTTTAGATATGCTATCAAATGTGGTAAGGCTGCTGAAAATGTTGTCCTGCGCCAATTTCAACTTCTCCCGGATCTCAAAGTGATTTGCAACTTAAAATGAAACCAAAAAAATGAACCAAATAATGTGATGCTTCTTATTTAAAGATAATGTCTTCAACAGAACCTACTTTCAAACAACTGAAAGTTAAGTCCGGAACTCAAAGAAGGAAACTTTACTGCACAAAAACTGAGGGCTTCCATATGCTGAAGCCCAGAAACATCATTTTCAACATCCTTTGTATCCCATAGTTAAATGATTAATCATAGGCAAAAAGTTTTATGCAGTTTTTAAAATTTTGAAGTAGAAGATTAAACTGTATCAGTGAAATATTATTTTTCTGATATTTCAGAGTACAAAAGGCAGGCTGGAAAATGTAGTTTGGATGTTAAAATATTGACATTTTCCAGGTGTTCTAGTGGTTTAAGGAGACTGAAAACTTGAAGTCAGCATTGTCCCGGTTTTTCTAAGCTATATGGCAATGTCACTTCTCTGGCCTCACTGGAACAGCCCCTGGGAGGATTTTTGCAATAGAAAACTAGTATGTATTTGTATGTGCAGAGAGGAAATATTGAAAAAAGAGGCGTAGCACTCTGAGGACTGTGATTCTGCCAGGGATGGGAGTAGAGATGGAGCTGGTTGGAAAAGAGAGAACTACATGCTTCAGTTGTTTGAACACAGTTTCAAGACATGTATCAATGATAATTGTGTCCCGCTGAGAATAACAAAAAACAATAACAACAAAAATCAGTGGTTTAAATCACTGGTTCACAATCTGGACTACACATTGGAATCAGCTGGGGAGTTTTAAAAATTATTGAGGTTTGTGTCCCACCACCAGAAATTCCTATTCAATTGGTATTGTACAGGGTGATCTAAGCCCTGGGAACTTTAAAACTCCACAGGTGATTCCAAGTGAGCAGCAAAGTTTGAATGCCAGTTTCCCAATTTAAAGATATAAAGGCTGGTTTTTTTTTGTTTCTTTTTGGGTTTTTTTGTTTTTTTTTTTTCATTATTTAATTAGTTTGATGTAAACATCCCCATTTATTTTTGCTTTTGTTTTTTTTTTTTTTGACATAACACAAAATCCAGAAGTGGGTGGGCCAGAACCAGCATAGTTGCTAAAGGATGTCATCGAGGAATCAGGATCTTTCCATGCTTTGGCCCCACCCTTCTTAGCTTTCAGCTTCCCTTCTCTTGGTCACAAGATGGCTGCTGCTACAGGATTGCATCTAAGCTCCAAGCTAGAAGAAGGCAGAAGAGCAAGAGGGCTTCTCTTCTCAAATCTTTGCCTTTTTCTTCGGAAACGGAAGCCTACCTCAGAAATGCCTGCTAACTTCCCAAACTATTTCCCATGGTCATCTCAGTTTGTAATGAAATCTGGGAATTTGTGTAAATGTTGTTTGTAGCCTCTGACAGTAGAAAAAGTCAAGAGAGAAGGCAATGGGAATGGTTACTGAGTGAGCCAATCTACAGTATCTGACAAGCATGAATGTTGTACTTTTGTAATTTTTTTTTTAAAATGTAAATACAGTGGCGTAAAGACTATAAGGAAACAATATACCTGGGAGCAGTTTCATGATAACCCAGCCTATCTGCCACTCTACTTCCTGTTTATATTCCCATGCCCAAGCCCCAAACCTCTCTGCTACTTTTTCTGATACTATATTTATTGGTTAATACAGCAGCCTTTTCAAGTCCAGAGTTTCATCCCTGTAGAAAAGAAGCAGCCATTAGCGTAAGCCTGGAGAGTAGAATGGCCACGAAATCCTCCCCAAAGTTCTGGCCTCATTTTGCCTGATAGTCTCCAAAATAAATTTAATTTTTCTGCTGACCTGAAGTTCACATTAAACTATTTACTGCCAAGGGTTTGAATTACTGCAAATATGTCCCTTGGGTTTATCCCAGTTGAATTAATAATAGGAGCTCCACCACAATCTCTTGTTTGGCAATTACTCTAATTCCAACCTCCCTCCTGAACTTAAGACTCATGGTTTCCAACATCCTGCTGGACAAGGACACCTCGTTGTCCCACAGGCAGATCAAACTCAGTGTGTCATGGTGATCTCCAAATCATGGAGTTCCCCCTCCAAACTCCTGTATTCCCCATCTCAGTGAATGGTGCAACCGTAGATCAAGCCATTTGAACTACAAATCTCAGAACTGTGCTCAAATTCTCTTTTTCTTTAATTTCATAGATACAATTGGCAAAATCCTGTCAATTCTACCACATAGATGCTCTCCAATCTGCCCTCCTCCTTTATTTCAAGCCCAAATCATCGACCTGGGTGATTAGCAAGAATGACTACAAAGTCCCTGACAGTAGCCAACCTTGCACCTTGCCCCTTCAAGAAATAGAAGCAGAAGCCTGTGGGCTTGTAGTAAAAAGAACAAGGAAGAGAGTGTCAGGAGATGAGGTCAGAGAGGCAGACTGGATCCACATCCTGGAGGGCTGTATGAGCCATAATAAGGAGTGAGTTGTTTCGTTGTGGTATTGTTTTAATAATGGTGATGGTAAGCCATTGCAGGGCTCATAAATGACGCAATAAACTCAAAGTAGTTCACCTTCCACACTGGCCCCATATGACTTCTATAAAACACAGATCAAATTGTACTTAAAAATACTTAGTACCCACTGTCCTCATCTCATCATGTGAAAAATATCAGAAAATTTTCCAAAAAAAGTGTATCCTACAATATACCTGACCAGTACTCCTCAAAATTGTCCACAGTTACCAAAAAAAAAAAAAGTCTGAGAAACTGTCACAGACAAGAGAAACTAAAGGAGACATGACAATTAAATGTAACATGGTATTCCAGACGGGATCCTGGAAGACAGAAACAACATTAGGCAAAAATTAAGGAAATCTAAATAAACTATGGACTTCAGTTAATAATAGTGTGTCAATATAGGTTCATTAATTGTAACAAATGTACCATGCTAATGTAAGATATTAATAATAGGGAAAACTGTGAGGGCTGTGTAGGAACTCTCTATACTATCTGCTCAGTTTTTCTACATACCCAAAACTGCTTCAAATATAAAGTATATGAATTTCAAAAATAAACTCTACAGTAATTCCCTGTTTCCTAAAGGATAAAGGCTAGACAACATGTGCTTAGTGCATTTTCCCAAGCCAATTTCTTATTCTCCCGGTACCCCCAAATTTCACCCAAGCCACATTGAACATTTCACTTTTTCCTGGACATTCTAGGCTCTTTGTGTGTGTCTGAGCCTTTGCATATGCTGTTCCCTCTGCCCAGAGTGTCACACTCGGCCCTTCTCAGCTTAGCTGATGCTTCAATTATTCGACTCGGGTGCTTCCCTAACTCTCCCAATTGACTTCTCCTGTGAAAAACCTATAGCTCTTGAAATACACATTCTCTACCCACAACAAACTCTAGAAGAGCAAGCTTCCCAGATCAACCACTTCTCCTTCACTCCCAAGGTCCAAGCAGCTTGCCAAACCATCTCCATCTTTTAAATTTTTCAGACAGAACTCACACAAAAGTCCAGTATGGACCCACACACTCCCACAGTTGCAAGAAATACAGATGAAGCTCTTGCAGGGTTGTCCTCTTCAATCCCTTGTCTTTGACCTGAGATGATAAGAGAAGCACTCAGCCCTACTTCTTGGGCTATGTGGAGATAAAACTCACTGCAAAACTTCTCCAAAGAAATTCTGTTTACAAATTCTCTTTTCCATACATTTTATATCTTTGATATAGGAGAGAAGTTTAATGAATCGTGTTATCAGTTTCAGATATCTGCTTTGAATATTCAAACACTGATGTGTCTTGGCACTTGCTTTGATCTGATATCCAGCATATTGTTAGACATGTCTTCATGCTTCAGTGTCCCTTCCCACTCCCTTCTTTGTGCCTTCCTGTGCTACAGAGGCTGGGGAGTTAAAAACTATTGTTCCCTTGCAATCTAGGATACTAGATTCAATTAAGCCCTTTGCATGAGATTTGGAAGGTATAAGTGGGATGGAGCCCATCACCGTGTTGCTGTGTTCTCCTGGCAATCAAGATGCTCAGCTGGGGCCGGGCGCAGTGGCTCACGCCTGTAATCCTAGCTCTCTGGGAGGCTGAGGCGGGTGGATTGTTTGAGCTCAGGAGTTCGAAACCAGCCTGAGCAAGAGCAAGACCCCCGTCTCTACTAAAAATAGAAAGAAATTAATCGGACAACTAAAAATATATAGAAAAAATTAGCCGGGCATGGTGGTGCATGCCTGTAGTCCCAGCTACTCGGGAGGCTGAGGCAGTAGGATCGCTTGAGCCCAGGAGTTTGAGGTTGCTGTGAGCTAGAATGATGCCACGGCACTCTAGCCCGGGCAACACAGTGAGACTCTGTCTCAAAAAGAAGAAAAAGATGTGCAGCTGACCTCAGCTTTTCAGTGACTGCTCACCAGATTTCTGGATGTTAAGAGGCAACCATGGTGGCCATGGCAGAGTCAACAGAAGAGTCTTCAGCTTCCAGAGGAAGCCAGGGAGGTTTCCAGCTTCCAGAGGGCAGGGAGGTTCATGAAGATCACCTTAAAAGTCTGCTTGCTTCTGCTTGGCTTCTGCTTTCTTGGCTGTTTCCTCTTCCTCCCTCTGTCAGTGTCTCTGTGGTCAGACCCTGTGGCTACCTGATGACCACGGAAATAGGGAAGGGGGATGGGACCCTCACCCGGAGCAAGTGCCTCTTCTAGCACACACTGCCTGAGTGGGAGCTGTCTGAAGGCAGAGCCCTTCCATTTTACCGTGTTAGATCCAAGAGTGGCAGAAGAACTCAGGCTGTGATGAGAGCCTTAGCTGCCTGAACATCTCTTGGCTGCTGCTTTAAGCTCCAAGGAGCCCCCCAGAGAGAGAGAATTTCCATCCTTTGAATTTAACCAAGGACCCAGAGCACATGGCATGCTCTCCTGCACCATCGCCTAACACCCAGAGCCTTGTTCCGGCTCTATGAGTGTGCTTATTTTATGAACTCTTTCAGATTCTAAGCCTCTGAAGGGCCAGGGCCTTGCCCAATTTTTCTTTTTAATTCCTCACTATTCTGACCCAAGACCTGACATATAATAGGTGTTCAATATACATTAGGAGAATGTATTAACTCCATAAGTTGAAAACAAATGACTGTGATGTCAGAACCTAAGTAATTTAAACAGACAATTTGTTAGAGAGAATTACGTCCATATAACCGAATTGTAATCAGTCATAGAAAGGTAGCAAAAATACATTACATGAAAAATGAAGTTGTACATGATTATGTTTTTTGCAAAAGAAAAAAGTTATCAAAATGAGTATTAATAATGATAATATTTGGTATAACATATATTGTCAGTCATAGTCTACATTTTATTTCCCTGTAATGTGTGACAATTTTACATTTTAGTTAAAAGAAACAAAAAGGAATAGAAAGAACACTGGGAATTCAAGTGGCTCATCAGTGAATCATGCCTCATTTCCTTCTTTTAAATATATGGTTACTATGTTGATGATTCACAGAAGTCAATTTAATTCAACAAACATTTATTGAGAGCCTATCACGTGCAAGGTATTGGGCCAGTGCCAGACTGCTAGAGGTGGAAACGCCAGAGGCAGAGTAACTTAATTTCATTAAGGCAATAGACAAAGCATTTCTGATCCATTGATGGGGCGGGGGAGTGGTATATGAAAGTATGGTGAGATGGTTTTGCAGCTGCCAGAATAGCCATACAGAGGGTTGATAAAAACAAACTGAGTGCCCACTGGCAGGAAGCCTCCCATGAGAGCCACAGGCACACCTCTCATACCATGCCCTGGTCAATATTTTAACGTGACTTGAATGAATAAGAAGGTAGGCACAAAGTTTAGAGTAATAGCTAATACGCAAGATGCATGAAATTCAAGAAGGATCATTGTAAAGTTCTCTGTTTAGTTTCAAAAAAATCAACAGCACACATTTGTAGGGATTCCTGGCTTAGCAACAGTTTGTGTAAAAAAAAAACAACTGGGTTTTTAATTGACCACAGATTCATCATGAGGCATTAGTGGAATGTGACTGATAAAAACATAGGCTAGAGCAATTCTTAACCACAGCCATAAATTTAGTGTACAGATAAGAGGGTGGCAGTTCAATCCTGTTCTAGTTGGACCACACTGGAGTTTTATTTTCACTTGTAGGCATCTATTTCACTGTTGGAACATGGTACCCTTGACCCGTTTTTGTGAAGTAATGTTTTCTCCTACTCCTTTTCCATCCTGTGTTCTAGCATATTCTAAAAAGCAGTATGCTAAAAAGGGACAAATGAGCTCTACCCTTCTTAGGTAGCATGATTACAAAGCAGTAATGTCTTGTGAAGCAAATTCCTTAAGATTTCAATCATTCAGGTTTTTGTTAACTTATTCTATTATTGCAGTCTCCACTCCCTGGGAACTTGGGCTTAAATATGGGAGTAATGAAATGACCAGAAATCTGACCTATAGCCACTGTGTGTACTCCAAAGGATTTCTCCCTCCTATTACTCACAGCACAACCCTTTGTCCTTGAACCAGGCTGCTCTGCCTAGATTCCTATTCTGTATGCAAAAACTCCAAGAGACCAGCCTAGCCAACCTCCTAGAGAGGTTTGTCTGAAAACTGGGATCCCTTAAATGCAAAGAAGTCATCAGAGTTAACTTATACAAGTTCCCCTTTCCCCCTACTTTGCCAGGGATCCATACTAACTTCGCTTCCCCTTCTCCTCCAGCCCTAGTGACAATTGGACGTGAGGAAAAGTATAAGAAACAGAAGGGAAAGAAGAAAGAAAGAGGAGGGGAAGAGATTAATCCTGGTCTCAAAGATAGGTCCTTTTGTATTGCTCCAGCAAATCATGGCTCTCTCCTTTCTTCCCTCTTTGTCCTCCAACCCTCTTCAATGCATATACCTGCCCAGGGGCTAGGGAAACCCCAGGCTTACAAGGCCCACTCCCTCCAAAGGGGCTTAGCCTAAAACTAGAGCCAGTCCGGAGGGGTCACCTCCCAGTCTAGGCAAGATACCCAAGCCCCGAATGAGGGTAAAGTCTAGTTGGGGTCTGTACCCACCCTCTTCTTTCCTGCCTAATAAAGTCCTGAGGAAATGTGGTCACTAAAGCCCTTGGACTCAAAGGATGGGGGCAATATCTATCAGTCAAGCTCTGTGCTAAATACTTTTGAATGCTTTATCCCATTTAATATCCACAGTAAATCCTGTGCTGTGGTGTATCCATTAAGATGTCTTCCACTACAAGGAGCAGAAAGCTCAACTCAAAATGGCATAAAAGGCAAAGGAGATTATTGGTTCACACATTTGAAACAAAAGAAGTTGAACAGGCTTCAGGAGTTCAACAACTTTACGAAGAAGTTCCACTTTGCCATCTCTCCACTCCGCCATCCACAGTGAGTGCTTCCAGCGAGGGCTTTCCCCTGTTTTAGTCTCAGGGTAGCTTTCCCTTGCTACTGGAACCTCATACATCTCCAAGTCTTATCTAGCAGAAGAAAAGAAATTTGTTTTTCTATAAGCAGCCAGTGAACTTATGCAAGCTCATTGGCCTGAATTAGGCCAGCACTCACCACTGGGTCTACAATAATGGCCTAGAAATGGAATTGCATTAGGCCCGAGCCTTCAGGAGTACAGCGGTCTGTTGGGGAGAGACATGGAGACCCTAATAAAAGTCACAGTAGTTACCAAGAGAAGAACAGGTGCTGCTGCCACCCCCAGGGCTCTCTTAGGTACATATTATCCCAATTTTGCAGAGGAGAAACCAAAGCTCACAGAGGCTATATAGTATATAACGGTGGAGCCAGGATTCTCACCCTCCTCTATGCCAGGAACTAAACTAAAGAAAAGCCAGACTAGTCATCCCTTCACCTTCAGCCTAAAGCATGTAGGAGGGAAAAGGTAGCAGGGGTTTCATGAGACTGGGAAAGTCTCAGCTACTGTGTTAGCACCCAGGAGCCACTGAATCAACCCACCCCACAAAGCTGAGGCAGCTTTGAACCCCCACATCACCTAGTACCATGCTTAGCTCAGCAAATATTTGTAGACGGAAGAGAAGAGACTACAAATATATTACCTATGACGTTGAGTTCTAGAGCACTGCATTCCAAATCCATTCTGGGTTAAATCAGTGGTATGGGCTAGCCTGGGAACCTTGCCACAACGCATAACATTGCTCCTCCTGGGGAATGTCTTCCAAATTCCAAAGGACAGATTTGCAAATAGACTTCTGGAGTACAGCCCCATCCACTGCTGGGAACTGCCTTTGTTTGACTTGTTTATTCAGGAGAACTGCTCTGGACTTTCACCCAGCAGCTGCCTGGCAGGAGGTGACCTGGCTTTAGCCAACAGAGGGTGGGGCTAGCAGGAGAAAAAGCTGATAGCTCTGATCAGGGCTAACTGGGCACCAGGCTATACCAAGCAAGGGGGAAGGAAGGCGTATACAGAGGCCATAGTACAGCTGGTCTCTGACTGGAACCTCGTTTAAGGAGCACGAATCTCTCCATCCCACTTCCACTTGGCAGAAGGAGAGGCAAGATTGATTCACATGACTTGAAAGGCTTTTGCAATTTTTGAGGGCCATTGAATATAAATTTCACTATAAGTAGCTGCTGGGGTTTTTTTGTTTGTTTGTTTTGTTTTGTTTTGCTTTCCTATTGGGGTCTCTCACAAGGCAGCATCAGGTTTGAGTGTCATGGCCTGCCATGGCCACACTGACCTTGAAGATTTCTGTGGTCTAATTTGAGTGATTTTACTGTTCATGAACCTGGCAAACTTATCCATTTTCTGACAATATTTATAGTCTGATGTAAGTGTGAACTAGATAATGACCTTTCAAGCCATGGCACAATGTTCTGTTTATAGCTTTAATTTCTTCCTCAGAGCATCTGCTAGGTCCTTTGACCCTTCTGCATGGCCCCTTGGAGATTTTCCCAAGTGTCTTACCACTTGTGTGGGGGAGGGGGGCGGAGGGGGGTAGTTTGTGAATTATGGGCAGAACCTTCACATGTCTAGGGTCATGCAAGAGTCTAAGCCTACAGAAACCACTGCTTTTGCTCCTGAAGCTCTTACAGCCCCTGAGATACATAACGCTGACCAACTCATCTGAGGCATTTCTTTCTCTCTGAACATTTTGGGATCGTCCTCAAAACACACATGAGAGCACATCACCAGCTTCCCCCAGTGAGTAGTTACTAGGACTTGGCTAACATTTCAAGCTTGACATAGCTAAAACAATACTATATCTGCAGCTTAAATTTAGGTGACTCACCAGAAGAGCTATTTTAAACAGAATTTGTAGTGACTAAGATTACATTTGTTCTAGGAAAAACAGATTGAAGGGACAAAAGGCTAATGTAATATTTTTGAAATGCTCTTTTTAAGCTCATAGAAGTCCTGCTGTATTTTCTTGACAGCATCCTAGTTACCAGGCACAACAGGAGGGGCAAGAACTGGTATCTAAAACACTCAGGAAACAACCATGTCTTGACACCGACCAGCAGGAATGTATGTTCACCAGAAGACAGGTTTGCAGAAATTGTGATGGTCTTTTTCATCTAGTCACCAGGGAGCCTAATTAATACCCTTGCAAAATATCCTGCGTCAGGCTAGAGCTCTGGTAGCCTTGTGAAGGGCAGAGTTTACCAGTCGCCTGTCCTACCTTACGGTCATCTTCAGTTCTCTTGGCAATTACTATACTCTCTTCCCTACCCTACATTACAGAAGCATATTGGTATTTCTAGCTCTGACTTTTGGACTGAGACATAGTTTCTAGGGGGAGCAATGAATCAACATATGCAGGGAATGAGGGGCTCCCATGCTGTTCAAACAGGGACACAAGCAAGCACCAACCTCATTATTCTTCTGAGAAGTTGCTTCCCTTCCTGGGGCAGGGGGTTGGGGGAAAACAGAACCTTCAGGGCCTGAGAACTGTCAAGAGAATCTCCAGGAAGGGAGAGGAAGCTGAAACCACTATCTCAACCCAGTTCTCCTGAATTTTCCTTCCTGCTTAAGGTCTTCCACTTCATTTCCCATCGCCGTCACCATGTTAACCCTCTCACCCCACTCCCCAGGAGATACTGATATTTCTTTAGTGTTACACAAACTCCTTCCCTGAACTCTTCTTCACATAGCTGGGACAGGATGGAACTTTTCCAAAGCCTTTACAAAATTCTAAGGGAGGACAACAGGGACATAAACAAGAAAATACATGAAGCAATAAACATGGTCAAACTTATGCAATACATTAATAATGGTAATATTTAGGGAATGAGACATGGAAGGGAGGAATTTTGTATATCATGGCCTTATTTGATCATTTGCAAGAATTGTATTTACTTTATACATAATACGCATATGTTTTGACAGCATTAGTTATGCAGCATTTGTTTGGGCCCTGACATAGCATTGTGGCTCTCTCATGGTTCACTCCACCCACAGACTTTCCACCTGATTAACTCCGACTTTCTTACTGCTCCTTTCTATCCCCATCCCTCCCCAACAGGTCTCACAGACCTGCTGGGGAGAACAATGGGTGATAAGTTTGATCATTCATTCAACAGATGTGCTACTATGTGCCAGCTATAATGCTGAGTAATAAGCCATCTCTTACCTTCAATGGTTCTCAGTATCACTCAAATGCCTTTTCTCTTTCATAGGAGAAAAGATCAAGGGCCATTTCTCTCATACGTCATTCCACGTCCATCTAAAAAGTCCCAGACCTTGTTTTTTTTAAAAGGCACTTAGAATTATACAAAAACCCACTTAATAGGCTCTTTAATTTCTGTCAACAAAAGGACCTTTGTTGAAAGAATTCTCAACAGCAACAATGACAACAATGGAAAGGAACTCATTTACATACAAATAGATCTTCCCAAAGACTGCAAAGAGGAAAATCCCGCTTTCTGACTTGGAGCAGCAACAAGCTACTAATATGGTCAAGGCAAGGCAGTCTGTGTCCTGTGGGTGCCTCCAGTAAGATGACTAAGGGCCCTTACCAAGCCCATCTAAGCTTGTGACTATTAATTCTCCCAGTGCTCTTTACCTGTTCCTCAAGGAGCCACTGTTTTCCTCCTCCCTCTCACCGCCTAACCTGAGTTAGGGATTCTCACCTTGGAGGGATTCAAACTGGGCTAGTCTTCACTTTCCTGGGGACCCCTCCTCCTTAATCTGCCTCAGTTTTCTCAAGGAAGACAAAACATTTGGAGATGCCACAAATGAACCTCATCCCAAGGTTTCCAGCCACCTCTACTGAGAAGAGCACTTCTGAGGGGCACATCCAAGGAACACTACCCAGTGACATACCCATGGGACAAGAGTCTGCGCTGGGGGAATTCGCTTGCTGTTGTGGCTTTTGTGACATCATCAGCCTAGAAGGAAAAGACATCCAAACCTATAAGTTTCCTAGGCTTTGCTCTGGAGTCTCATTAGCCAGAACCCTGTGTGCACTCCCTTGGAAGGGTGTCTGGGGTCAGGGCATCTGCCCTTCCCTCCTGAGTCCCAGCAAGCTTATACTGAGGGATGGGGCAGGTAGGACTTACTGGCCTGAAAGAGAGAAGCTACTCTTGTGGCCCAACAGTTTATCTTAGGAAATGACAGGCCAGCTGGTCCACAACTATATAAACAGGTATGCTAAAACCCCCAAATTCTTCAAGATGCTTGGCTAAAATAAACCAATATGCAACCATCCTAGAAATCATTTCAAGAATTTGCTCCTAAGGAAACAGCAGGTGGCAGCAAAGTTTTACATTTTTTACCCTTTGGACTGCAATGAAAACAAAGTGTCACGGAATAATCTCCTTATCTCTGAGTCAGCCAGCTGGCCCAGAAAGGCGCACACTGCCATCTTGTCATTTGGAGAGTATAGAGTCTTCTCGGGTGGGCTCTATGTATTTTGCCAAAAGGACTCAGGAAAAAAGCTCCCCACTCCCCACCCCCAAGCCAGAGGCCTGCTTGGTTCTGCAGGCCAGGCAGGAAAGTGACCGCCACAGAGTGGCCAGATCACAAAGGCTGTGGCCATGAGTCTCTTATCATTTTCCCAATATCAAGGTATTTTTCATTCACAGTGGGAAGGCCCTCAAAGAAACCTGAGTATGATTAAATGGAAGTATGCCTAAGAATTGAGTATATATACCTCACAGCATTTTCACCATCTATTGTGATGGAATCCGTGGCAGAAATGTGGGACAGAGAAAGATGGAGGGCGGGGAAGAGAAGTTAATACAATTTGGTTTCCGGTGCACCTAGAGATTTAGACATCTCTGAAAGCTACATCACCACCCACAGCTGCTGTAACTCTGGACCCACGAGCAGGCAAGTGCCAAGATCACTGTCTGGTTTGGCCTCACATATATTCCTTGACTTAGTATTGTGCTTGACTCCCAACTTCCAAGTCGTGGCTGGAAATTTTCCATTGCCACAGTGCGGCACTGGAGTTTAGAACCAAGCTTTTGCTGAATTATTTTGCAGAGCAAATCCAGTTTTGCCTTTAAGACGTGACTGGTCCGTTTAGTTTATCCTAAAATGGTGCTTCAGAACTTTCTCAGACACACTTTAAATCAAACTGCTTAATTTCCATCCAGGAGGAAACTCCCTTATTATTTAAAAGTTGGAGGGATGGAGGGAGGTGGGGGTAGGGATGGAGGATTTTGTGTTGTTATTATTTTAAAAGGTACAAAACTTGTTAAAGAAAAAGACAAAACTGAAGACCTGGTTTCCAAGATCCTAAACAGATCATACAAACATACGTATTTGTGGATTTTCTTTCTGCAAGTAGAGCTGACAGAAAAGTGAGTAGCTTTGGCCTTTTATATGTTATATAACTAAATCCACAGCAATACAGCTCCTGGTGATCAAAAAGAACATTCCTGAAAGGTGCAGTGGAAGTGGGAGTTAATTTATTTATATGACATGGGACTTCAGCCCAAACATGTCATTTTTTTTCTTTTCTGTAGAAAATACGATTTTGTTCTGTCAACTTAAGAACAAACTTCCCAGCTCTCTACATGGAAAGGGTCCTTTAAAATTATCTACTAAGGAAAACATTCTATAATTCCTTTGAATGCAATAAACAATATCTTTGGGGGCAACTTGCAGCAAATGTTCCAGAATTCATATCAGCATTTAATTCCTCCTCTGTGTGTATGTTCTACACTCCCCAATATGATGTTAAATCATTTAATGCAGAGAATTGACAGCACCAGGAAAATATTTGGATTGACTGTCTGGAGTTGCCATTATTGGCTTTAATTATGACCTACTGGCTCTTGGGTCCTGAAGCAGCCAGAAAATGAGACACGTGTGCCAAAATATTCATTAGAATTCCCTTTTCAGTCATTGTTCAGAAAGAACAAGTTTTCTTCTGGCTCCCATCTACAGTGTTTTAAGTGGAGTCATTAATATGCCAGATTTCTTTTTTAAAGGATTAGTCAGTAAACAAGATTATGTGCATACCTTGTATTTTGCATTAAAAAACATCTTGAAAAGGTCAAATGTCCCTTTGCTCTCATTCTATTACCCCAAAGAAAGAATTATTTTTGCAGCTATGAAGTTAACTGGGACTCTCCACCCAGGCTTCCTCATCCAAACCCTGCTGTCTTGAACCGACTTGATCCTATAAGCTTTGGAACTGGAAGTACTGATGAAGCACAGCTTGAGTCTCCAGAGGAGCTAATCAGAAAAGACACTTTAATTTCTTCTGTTCTTCAATGTTTATTTCTCCCTGAATATAAGATCTTAGAATATTGGAGTTGGAGGGGAGGAATCTTAGAGATCATTGATCCCACTTCCTCATTTTAAAGATTATTAATCTAAGGTATAATGGTACATCCAGTGCTTCAGCTTTGTGTTCTGGCATGGGGAAAAGCAAGTGCCTTTTTTTTTTTTTTAAATCAAGGCATTCATAGTTGTTACTGGTAAAAAGAGTTGCCATTTAATGAGCATTATACTACACTGCCAGGCAGAGGTTGACGCTTTTGTACACACTTTATCACTCATCCTCACAACAAGACTGTAAGGTAAATATTATCCCCATTTTATAGCTAATGAAACTGAGACTCAGGTTAAGTGATTTGCCCACAATTACAGGGCTAGGAAGAAGGAAAGTCTGTGTGCAAACTCCAGGTTGTCTAACTTCAAAGCCTATGTCCTTTACCATTCCCCGATGCTGTCTGCCAAATGAAACAAGGCCAGAATGTAAATCAGTGACAATGTCTTAGGCTCTCACATCACCTTAATTTTTCAAATAACTGAGTGAAGAAAGAGTCCTCCACAGTGATAAAGTGGAGAGAGATGCCTTTGTCCAAGCAGTTCCCACTTACCAGAATTCACCAAGAGATCAACAGGGACCACGTAGATGCAACTATTTCCCATTATCTACTTGTCATGTTAAACATGACAGTTTATTCTGAAAGCTTTTGAAAGACTTCCCAGTTTTTAATAAAAGTTGGCTGATTCGGTGTTGACAATTTGTCTTTCATTTAATAGAAAATTGGGGCAATTTGAGTCAGATGCTTATTTTGGGAAAAAATAATTTAGAGGGTTTTTTTTAATGTTCAAGGTCATACAGGGCTGGGAGAGCAGATGTGGTATGAATTAGGGAAGTTTATCTGATAGTTTGTCTACAGTGGCACAGATGGGGTTATTGCCTGGAAATGCTTGGGTTTTCCATTGAAACATGGTTTGGGAAAGAAATTTTGACCTTTTAGAAAAACTAATAAAGTTAAGATAAAGTTGGAATGTTATGTGTTAAATGAATGAACATGAGGTGGAGACATTCAGGGGAAACATCTAAGTTTGTTAACCGAGATGCCAGTGATAACTATAAACTGAAAATTTACTTTCTCTCAAAGAGAAACATCATATACCTGGGTTAGTTATGAATAACCTGCCTTGTCCCTGCTCCCACAGTTCCTCTCTGAAAACGAGGTTGCTCGAACTCATCTGCAAGTAGGATCATGCCCCGTCAGAGAGACTTAAGGAACATAATGTCTATGTTGGGTTGTTTCAGTGTCAGATCACCTCATCCACTGATACTCTCCTTATCTAAGCAAATGTCATCTCTCATCTGGACCATTGCAATAGCAGTATATCCAGCATCTGGAACAGGGCCCAGTGCTGAGTAGATTGTTGACCTTAATTACTGTTATTGAATGAATATATGAAATCCTGTTTGCTCTGAATCAGTGACCCTGTCCCACAAGCCAGCCATGATCTCTTGTCTCCAGGACTGAAGCTCTACCCTGTTTTCACCAATTCCTTTGACAAAGGCGTATTAGTTTGTGAGGACCACCATAACCAAATAGCTCAGATTGGGTGGCTTAAACAACAGAAATTTATTTTCTCACCGTTCTGGAGGCTGGAAGTCCCAGATCAAGGTGTCAGCAGGTTTGGTTTCTTCCGAGGCCTCTCTCCTGGGCTTGCAGATGGCTGCCTTTTCCCTGTGTCCTCGCGTGTCTTCTAGAAAGAAACCAGCCACATTAGATCAGGGCCCACACATATGACTTTATTTTACCTTAATTTCCTTTTTAAAGGCCCTGTCTCCAGAAACAGTCTCATTCTGAGGTACTGGGGGTTAGGAGTTTAACAACACATGACTTCGGTGGGGGTGGGCGGACAATGCAGCCCATAATAAGGAGTAACTCCAGCTCTCTCTCTGCTGCCTACAGCCACACCTCTCTTCTTTTGCATATAGTTTGTTCCTAGAATGCGCACTGCTGTACTCCCTGCCATTCTTGGTGCCCCGTTGCTTCCTGCTGTTCCTTCCTGCTGTTCCTCCTTGGCACCAACAACCTACAGCACAACCACCTGTTGTCTGTTACCTCACCCAGGCTGGCCTTCATCCCATCACCTACGCGTGTCTTCTCTCCAAACACCTGCTCCGCTGGCTTCAGTTAACCCTTCTATTTCTGGCTGTTTTACTGGATAGAACCCCACATCTAAAACAAACAAATAAATAAATTTTTGTTCTTAGTCTGTTATGGCCGGAGGGGTGCATTTTTGAAATAGCTGTAGAGTGACAGACATTGTGTGGGCTGAACAAAGTTAAGTGGCCTCACAAAGAAAAATTTTACTCACAATCACACTATGCCCCACCCACAGACAATCTAGTTTAATTGATTTGGGATAAGGCTTGGTATCAGTATTTTTTTAAAGCTCCCCCACGTGATTTTTTTTTTTTTTTTTTTTTGAGACAGAGTCTCACACTTTTTGCCCAGTGAGTGCCGTGGCGTCAGCCTAGCTCACAGCAACCTCAAACTCCTGGGCTCAAGCGATCCTCCTGCCTCAGCCTCCCGAGTAGCTGGGACTACAGGCACGCACCGCCATGCCCGGCTAATTTTTTCTATATATTTTTAGCTGTCCAATTAATTTCTTTCTATTTTTGGTAGAGACAGGGGTCTCGCTCTTGCTCAGGGTGGTCTCGAACTCCTGAGCTCAAACAATCCACCCGCCTCGGCCTCCTAGAGTGCTAGGATTATAGGCGTGAGCCACCGCGCCCGGCCCCCCACGTGATTTTAATAGGCAGAAGAGGTTAAGGATCACTGCTCTAACTGGTGGAATAAACCCATTAAACTGAGACAGAAGGTTACCAATTAGGCTAGAAATGGGAGCAAGACAATGTTGGGAGAGCCTGTCCCATATATGACTTGTGCATTCAGTGGAATGTTCCTCTCCAGAGTCCAGTTCCACCCAAATACAGAGGTGGGTGACTCTCCCTTCAGCCCTACCACTCCTTTGGTGATCAGTGCCCTGCCCTTTGGTCTTGTAAGTTAGAGGTGGCTCATTAGTGTCCTATGCCATGTGGGACAGTCTGGATGGGGTTCAGTAATGACTCTGGGCACAGGGATGTATCACTTCTGTTTGACCACCTGAGCATGACCTGCAGGATGCTATTGGTGAAAGACCCCCCCGGCAGTAGTAAAAAGAACAACTAACATAGCTCTTTGGCTCAGGCAGCAGAGGGACTCACTTAGATGGCAGAAGATGAGCTCCAGACGTTTGATTGGCCTTACACGTTTGCTGGGACTGATCTGCAGTCTCTCCACACAGAAGTCCTCCTCTATAGAGCTCTTCCCCAAGGCCTCCCTCCAACCTCCCAGGTCCCTGCTCTCACCCAGCCCAGAGAACTAGGGTGCAGGGGGCTTAGTCCACTCTCCCTCTAGCCTCTTTCCAGTGTGGGTAAAGCCCAATCTCTAGAGCTTCCGGGCCTTTGCTTCTGATTCTCAAGAGCCTTTTCTTTTCTCAACAAAACCTGCTTCTCTGCAAATAAAAGGCTTTGGCTTTCAAAACTATTGTTTTTGATGTGGGCTTCAAGAGGCTATTTTAAAAGTCAGAAAACTGAACATTGACTGTTTCATTCTGTTTCTTTCTCTTTGCATTCCAGTTGTACCAGTCCTAATTCTCCTCAAGGCAATGCCTTTGACTTACTAGGGAAAAGGTCAAGTGGAAAAAGTGTAGCAAAGCACAAAGAATAATATTTCAAGACACTCTTTCTCTATGTAAGAAATACTGCACCACTGACCACTCCACTCCCCCACCCACCAAGCCTTGGACAAGTGAGCCAGCCAGGATGTTCTGGCTGAGTCTACACAGGCAGAGTGAAGCAGAGGATCAAGATTTATCTTCATAATAAAAGTTATAAATTCCAATTGTTAAAACATTATTTTCTTCAACAAGTCAATGACATGAAAACCAATGGGGGGTGGGGGGAGGTTGTTCTAGATTAAAGAAAGGGAGACAGAATTATTTTGTTTGGAGTCTGTTTTGAACAAACCACCATCAAAATACATTTTTCAGACAATCAGGCAAATCTGATTATGGACTGGGTATGAGATGATACCACAGAATGATTGTTAATGTTAAGTGTGACAATAGCATTTTGGTTATGTAAGAGAACATTTTTTTCATTTTTTTAAACCAGATGCGTACTGAAGTATGTGTGACTGAAATGATAGGATGTCTGGACAAAAGAAAGAAAGAAGAAAAGAGGAAGGAAGAAAGGAAGGAAGAAAAATAGGAAAGAAAGAAAAGAAAAAACCAGATACTGTGACAAAAATTAAAAACAAAAAAGAAAAAGGGACAGGTGAATCAAGAGTGGCAAAATCATGATAATTGTTGGATTTTAATGATGGACATGTAGGAATTCATTATATTATTATATTTTTTGTGTAAGTTTAAAAGTTTTATAATTTTTTAAATTGTTAATCTGGTACAAGAAAAGACAGACCGAGCAATGGAAGAGAATAAAAGGACCAAAAACACATTCAAATATTTACTGTTTAAGAATTTATTATATTACTGATTTGCAGGCAGATAAATTCCCCAACATGTAAACAAAAAAACGTAGAGATGTTCCACTAGAAGCTGGAGTTCCCCTTGTCTCCCCAGGAAACCTCAGAAATAACTCGGGAGAACTCTGCGTCTCTGCAGAACACAGCTTGAAAACCTCTGGAGCAAGGCAGGCACAGTGGCTCACGCCTGTAATCCTAGCACTCTGGGAGGCGAGAGGATCCCTTGAACTCAGGAGTTTGAGACCAGCCTGAGCAAGAGACCCCCGTCTCTACTAAAAATAGAAAAAATTAGCCGGGTGTGGTGGCCTGCACCTGTAATCCCACCTACTCGGGAGCATGAGGCAGAAGGATCGCTTGAGCCCAGGAGTTTGAGGTTGCTGTGAGCTAGGTGGATGCCATGGCACTGTAGCCCTGGCAACAGAGCAAGACTCTGTCTCAGGAAAAAAAAAAAGAAAACCTCTGGAGCATATGATGATGGAAGACTCTCAAATCCTGCAGAAAATGTGCATCACTCAGTGTACATATTAGACAATTGGTTAACAGTTTAAAATAAAGTTAAGTCCTGGCATAGTGGCTCATGCCTGTGATACTAGCACTTTGGGAGGTGAGGCAGGAGGATTACTTGAGCTCAGGTGTTTGAGACCAGCCTGAGCAAGAGCAAGACCCTGTCTCTACAAAAAATAGAAAAATTAGCCAGGTGTGGTGGTGGATGCCTGTAGTCCCAGCTACTCAGGAGGCTGAGGCAGGAGGATCACTTGAGCTCAGGAGTTTGAAGTTGCAGTGAGTTGTGATGATGCCACGGCACTCTAGCTGGGGTGACAGAGCGAGACCCTGTCTCAAAAACAAAATAAAGTTAAATCCCTACCTTACATCATATACCAAAATAAATTCCATTTATATTAAAATGTTTATTTATTTATTTAGAGACAGTCTTACTCTGTCACCTAGAGCTGAAGTACAGTGGTGTAATCACAGCTCACTGCAACTTTGGACTCCTGCGCTCAAGTGATCCTCCCACCTTAGTCTCCCACGCAGCTAAGAATACAGACTGGCACCATCACAACTGACTAATTTTTTAAATTTTTTGTAGAGATAGGGGTCTCACTATATTGCCCGGGCTGATCTTGAACTCCTGGTCTCAGGCGATCTTCCCAATGAGGACTGAATTGTGATCTTTTCTTTGCCCCCCACCAAAAAAAGAAAATTTTTCCTTTCCAAGGGGACCTGGTGTGTCATGTCTACAAATGATAAAATCTCAGTAAACAGGTTTTTATGATGTTGTTTACTTCCCAACCTCATTCCAATATAGCATCACATGAAAGATAGAAGACCCTTAAACATTACTTTCAGCTGATCCTGGTCTTTTGGACAAAACCTAACTCTTTCAGCCAATTGTCAATGAAAGAATCCCTAAACCCACCTAAGACCTGTAAGTCCCCACTTTGAGATATCCCACCTTTTTGGCCCAAACCAATATACGACTTCCATGTATTGATTTATGAGTCTACCTGTAATTCCTGTCTCCCTGAAAATGTATAAAAATCAAACTGTAACTCAACCACAGCAAGTCCACTTGCTCAAGGCTTCCTGGGCATGGCTCCGGGCCATGGTCCTCAAATTTGGCTCAGAATAAACCTCTTTAAATTATTTTACAGAGTTCGTCTTCTTTTGCATTGACATCACCTCAGCCTCCCAAAGTGCTGGGATTTGCAGTTTTGAGCCACTATGCCTGGCCTGCATTAAAATGTTTAAGGTACAAAACAAAATTATAAAAGCATTAGAAAAAAATAGGTGAATATTCTAAAATATTGAGGCAGAGAAGACTTTGTAAGCAAGCCAATAAAGATAGAAATTATAAAGGAAAAGACTGATATATTTGATTATATAAATATTTAAATTTTATGTGGCAAAAAATAAGCCACACTCCTCACAAAAAGAAAAGAAGGAATGTATGTCTGTATGTGACAACATGCTAACATTCTCGGTAAGGACTGTTCCAAATCAATAGGAAAAAGATAAATACTCTAATAATATAAATAAATCAAGAACTCAAAAAAATAGTATACATATAAGGAAATATAAAGACATGAAAAATACTTATTTTTACTAATGATCAAAGGAATATTGTAAATTAAAGTAATAATGAGAAGAGTTGATGTTGTTAAATTAAGTTTAGCCTAAAGCTGCCTCCTTACATATTTTAAGTTTGGCCTAAAGGTTTCTCCAAATATAGTAAACTGTAACCTAACTGGATGTGTAAACAGACTGTAACCTACCTTGTAACAAGTAGCCAAATCTCAGCCAATCACAGCAGCCATACTTCAAGCACTCACGTGTGGCCAACTATTCAAACAAGGCAAACCAGCTGTAACCAGTCTAATCTGGCTGTTTCTGGACCTCACTTTTCTTATAAATCTTCTCCGATCTCGACCACGTGGCAGCACCAGAGTCACTCTGAACCTGTTCTGGGTTTGGGGGCTGCCAGATTCAAAAATCATCCTTTGCTCAATTAAATTCTATTAAAGTTAATTTGTTTAACGTTTTTGACAATGCTGACTCCTTTTTCTGGTGATATGGCGGACTAGATAAGCTGAAAATCCTGCCAGTATAAAACATGTAGAAATGCTAAATAAAATATACTTAACATCTTTTTAAATGTCTAGCTGAACCCCCATGAAAATTCAAAAAATATAAAACATTTAATGAATCATTAAATATGTTTTAAATTATTAAAGATTTAAAATATAGTGGTTTTTTGCATTTTTGTGGTTTTTTTGAGTTCTTGATCTATTTTATTGGAATGTTTATCTTTTCCCTATTGATTTGAAATACTCCTTACTAAGAATATTAAAGTGTTGTCACTTTAAGAGATTAAACCAAGGTAACTAAAATTCAGAGCAGAAAGCTCGACCTGAAAAGCAGTTGCCTGGGCTTTGGTTAGGAGTTTCCTCTTCTTGGTAAGAGATACTTGTTTAGGGACAGAAGAAAAGGAACAGAGACACTCAAGTAAATCCAAGACCCTCAAAAGGTTACACCCCACATCCCCAGCACAGATGCACTCGTGCATGGTTCATGAACATCAAATCGAGAAATTAATATTAACAAAGGTCCCAGGCTGGTAATAACCCTGGGGCAATTGGAAGAAGCAATGGAGAAGTCTGGAGGGACTCACCTCAACCCACTCCACACAGAATCATTATAGATTAGGCTTTAATAAGATGAGCTCAGGACCCAAATTACAGGAAATAGGAGGAAATAACTCATGATGAATAAGAGTCAACTGATAAAGGTAATAGAGTTATTAGCATGAAACATTAACTATGTTTTAAATTACTAAAGATATACGATACATCTCAAAAACATGAGAAAAGAATAAAACTTTTTAAAAAGTCATAAGGGGCCGGGCGCAGTGCCTCATGCCTGTAATCCTAGCTCTCTGGGAGGCGGAGGCGGGAGGATCCCTTGAGGCCAGTTCAAACCTGCCTGGAAAGAGCAAGACCCCGTCTCTACTAAAACTAGAAAGAAATTAATTGGACGACTAAAAATATACAGAAAAAATTAGCCGGGCATGGTGGCGCATGCCTGTAGTCCCAGCTACTTGGGAGGCTGAGGCAGGAGGATCGCTTGAGCCCAGGAGTTTGAGGTTGCTGTGAGCTAGCCTGACGCCACGGCACTCTAGCCCGGGCAACATAGTGAGACTCTGTCTCAAAAAAAAAAAAAAGTCATAAGGAATACCATTTTTATCTATCAGATGACGAAATACTAGAAAAGAAAGATAATGCTCAATGTTGCTATGGATATGGGAAATTGACATTTTTTTTGTTTTTTTTTTTAGACAGAGTCTTACTCTGTCGCTGGGGGTAGAGTGCCGTGGTGTCAGCCTAGGTCACAGCAACCTCAAACTCCTGGGCTCAAGCGGTCCTCCTGCCTTAGCCTCCCGGGTTGCTGGGACTACGGGCATGCGCCACCATGCCCGGCTAATGTTTTCTATTTTTAGTAGTTAGTAGAGACAGGGTCTTGCTCTTGCTCAGGCTGGTCTTGAACTCCTGACCTTAAGTGATCCTCCCACCTGGCCTCCCAGAGTGCTAGGATTACAGGCGTGAGCCACTACGCCCAGCCGGAAAGTGACATTTTTATACTGTTAGTAGAAGTGAAAGTTGATCCTTCCAGAGGACAATTTGGCAATATGTATCAAATTCTTTAACAAAAAAAGGACATTAATTGACCCAATAATTTTACTTCTAAGAATTGACCCAATAATTTTACTTCTAAGAATTTATCCTAAAAAATAGTCATAAAATTACTCAAAGGTGAATACACAAAGATGGTTATGGGAGCATTTTTAATGGTAAAAGCCTAGGGGGGAAAACCTTCATGTCCAACAGCACAGAAATAGTTAAATTATGATATTTTCATAGGATAAAATACTGTGCAGGTTATGAAAATGATGTTGTATAGATACATTTATTGACATAAAAGATGCCCAAAATATACTGATGAGTGGGGAAAAAAAAAAAGCAAGTCGTAGGCAAACATGATCTCACTTCTTTTTAATTGTATGGCCTATTAGGGAAAGTTCAAATGACCAATAAATAATGATATGCCAAAATTCAAAAGTAATCAGTAATGCAAACTGAAACAATATTACTTTTATACCTGTCAGGATGGCAAATATCAGAAAAGACGATCCATGCCATATTTGTCAGGATTCTCCAAAGAAATAGAATGAACAGGACATGTATAAGTTTATTTATTTATTTTTTTTATTATGAGAATTGGCTCACACAATCATGGATGCTGAGAAGTCCAAAGATATGCTGTCTGGAAGCTGGAGAACCAAGAAAGCCTGAGAACCAGGTGATCTGATGCTGTAACTCCCAGTCTACGGAAGGGGTGCTGGTGTAAATCTGAAGGCTCAAGAACCAGGAGGTCTGATGTCCAAAGGAAGGAAAAGATGAAAGTGCCAGCTCAAGAAGAGAGAGAGAGAAATCACCCTTCTTCAGTCTTTTTGTTCTGCTCTCAACAGATTAGATGATGTCTGCCCACACTGGTGAGGGTGGATCTTCGTTATTCAATCTAGTGATTCAAATGCTAATCTCTTCTGGAAACACCTTCATAGACACACCCAGAAATAATGTTCTACCAGCTATCTGGGCATCCCTTAGCCCAGTCAAGTTGACACATAAAATTAACCATCACACATGAGGAGGTGAGAACACTCATTCACTGCTGGTGGAAATAAACACTGGCACAGGCATTCTGGAAAGCAATCTCACACAATTAAGCATAATCTGTATGTAGGAGCCTTTTGACTAAATGATGCCATTTCTGGATATATATCCCCAAGAAATTCTCATATAGATCCAGAGGAGGACATGAAATAGAATTTCATCTACGTATTATTTGTGGCAGAGAAGTGTTGGAGGCAACCCAAGTATCCCTCATTAAAAGACAAGAAAAGTAAAATGTGTAGATGTACAATATGAAGTACTATGCAGCAGTAAGAAGAAACAATCTGGCAGTGGCTCACACCTGTAATCTCAGCACTTTGGGAGGTTGAGGCAGGAGGATCACTTGAGGCTGGAGTTCAAGACCAGCCTGGGCAACATGGCAAGATCCCCATCTCTACTAAATAAATAAATAGAAGAAACAATCTACTTGGATAATTTTTTAAGTGTTGAGTAAGAAAATTAGGAAACAACAATATATGTTAAAAACGTGTAGTTGTGAAACAATACAACAGATCTTACAAGATTATATATATATATATAATAAGTATAGATATCAAACATATTAAGGAAGGTTCCTAAAAAGGAGGTGTGAAGGGGTATGGGAATTAAAAGAGAAAAATAGAATAGTTAAAACGAGAGAACCCTTGCACAAAATGGTAATGACAATTTGCCTTAAGCTGAGGAGTATGTTTAATTTAGCTCTCTGCACTTGATTTTAATTTTTAAAACTGTGTGTATGTGTACATTAATATTAATAAAATATTAATAGTGGTTATCTCTGGAAGTAGTTTTGGTAAATCTTTTTTTTTCTATGTTGAATAAATATTGTATAATAAGTAAAATGCATTTTTTATGTTTTAAAAATGTATCTTAATACTCAGAACTACTTTCCTGATGTTGGATAAATGTATAATAACTTCCTAAATTCAGCTGCCTGTGTGGCCACAGTCATTTTATTGTTTTTCCAGAATGTTCCAAAATAGCTCTGGAACAAGACCAGTGGGACCACCAGATAGCTATCTAGCCTCACCCTTCTTCCCATGCAAATGAAGACCAAGCCTCCCACCGGCTTTGGCAGAAACCTCTGTGGGACTCAGGATAACAAGGCCCTCAACTTCTGGGCTGGGGAAAGGAGGGGTAGCATTTATAACTCTCTCTCACTGAGGCAGCTCAGAACATCCTCTGAAAAGCTGCCTTGAGCAAGCAGTTGCCAAGACAAAAGGTCCCACCTCAAGGGTGGAAACTCTATTTGCAGTTTTGTAGACACAGGTGTTCTTCCAGGCAACTTAAGACCTACAGTGTGGGACTGTTGGCCGGAAATAGTTCAGAAGCCTTCTCCCTCAGAAGCCAGCTCTTGAGGCCTTCAGTGTATGTTCTAACTATATTTGGCAATTCAAACCAAAGAGGTCAGTGGCTTAGCTCGGCGGGTGGGGGGGAAAGGCTGACTTACAATCCCTGCTTCAAACCAGGACCAAGAATTTAAAACTCACTTCATTTATTTACTTTTCACTCATTGAGCTTACCACTGAAGCAGCTCTCCTTCCAGTCCTACCAGCCCACATGTCTTTCAGAAGTCTTTCAGAACCACAGGTGTAAATCACCTATGCAAGCCATCCTGTTTTAGAGGACATTTGGGGACATCTGGCTTGAGAACCAAAATGTTAAAATTATACCACTTGACTTCTCATGTCTTCATAGCATCAAAATAGCCTGTAGCACTTGGGTGCAAATCCAGGCTCCATTGCTTATTACTCACTGTGTGACCTTGGCTAAGTTACTTTATGTCTCTGAGAGGTTCAGTTTCCTTATCTCCAAACAGAGATAATAACACCTACTTCACAAGGCTGTTGTAAGAATTAAATGAGATAAGGCATATAAAGTGGGTAGGAGAGTATCTGACACCAAGCAAGTGCTAAAAAAAGAATCAGTTTCCATTTCTCCCCATCGCTACCCTTCACCCTTAGCTGTTCAGCCAAGGTGTTGGGTTTTCAAGAAATTGCCTGATACCCTGTCTTTGATTACAAATAGATGGTACCATTCCCACAGCCAGCAACAGTAGCTAAAGATAAAAGCTGTGAGTATTCCTCAGCTGTGGACAGGTCGATTCAGCTCACAAATGACTCACTGCTGTGATAAATGATGTGTTCTTGGCATCAAGAGGCCCTATCCTGATACTTCAGCACCTTACAGAGAAGGGGTTTGATGGTGACCTTCAATTAATCCTGAACTTGTAAGCAGTCTGGTCTTAGGAGGGTCTCTGTCTCCTCACACATGTCTCCAGTCACAGGACTTGCAGCAGGAAGGACTCCAACTGAGCAGCTGCCTCTTTCTTCTCAGAGCTGAACCATCTCCTTCTCTTGCCTTGGATTCCCTGAAGTCATAAGACTCCCTCAGCACAAGGCTAGATGCCCGCTCCCTGCTTACAACAGCCCTAAGCTAGTGCCCAACCTGCCTTTGGCAGCTTTGTTTGCTGGCTGAAGCTCTGCCAGGGTGGTTTGGCTGGAGGGCTCTGTGGCTATGGGACAAACCTTGGCTCAAGGAATAGGGGGAATGTTTAATCTTGAGCCACTGTCTGCGAGTCTGCAGTGTTTGCTACTCTCCGAGTTTCTGTAGCCCCTTCAGACCACCCAGAACCCATTCACTGGTACAGAAATTCCATGACTAGAATTTTTAGTCACTTTTTCATTCATACATGCCCTGTACCTTTTCTGTGTCTAGTACAGAGTTCCCTCTAAGTGAATATTTATTAAAAGGTCCTTGAGGAGAAGATAGTCTGTTGCTTCATTTGTAATCCCTTCAATTCTGGTGAACCTCACAAACTTGTTAAGATCCAATAGAACAATGAACTGTATGAGGATTGACACTGTCAACAGCCAGGGGACCAAAACTGAAGCTTTGTATGATTTTAAGGAAATTCCATGTGTTAGAGACTACTTTCTTCTAAATTGAAACTACTTCAGAATTAGGCTCTCTTTGGACCCCAAACTGGGGGCCTATCTCTTTCAGTGTATGCACAGGCTTCTTCCCTCTGAGGGGGGCCTATGATATGAAATCGAGGCAAAAGCCTCAGGGGGAGTTAGGCCACACACACCCGCCAAACAATTCTATTCTCCAAACTCACCTTCAGGTTTTCTTCACCAGGAAGGTTTCTGAGATCACCTAGAAGCACCGGTATTTCAGCCATGCTTTGAAGTGGAAAGGCCAGGGAAACTTTCTGGAAAGGACAAGCAGTTGGTCTCCATCTTAAGTCTTTAGGATATTGGATGAAACAAATGGAGCAGGGAAATCAAAATCAGGAGTGCCTCCTGCGTAGGCAGGTGTACCCTCCTCCCCTCCCTTTCTGTTCGAATTATTTCCATGTCCCCTGCCCTTCTAGTCACTCAGTCAATGGGGGCTTAATGTCAGCATCTATCACGGGAACTGGGGTCCACCTTCTAAGACGGTAAGGCATACAAAGAAAGCAAGGAGGAGGAAGGAAGGAGGGAGAGAAAGGAAGGCTGGAGAGAAGTGGAGGAAAAAAATGAAAAAGGCTCTGGAAGGAGGAAGGAAGAGGTGAGTGGCAAGGGGAGGCGGAACAATGAAGGTCTCAGGCCGTCGGAGGCGCACGGTTCCGGCGGCACGTCCTTCCCGCCCGCCTCCGGCCAGCAGCTGCACGCTGCGCAGCGTGTGGGCGCTGAGTCACTGTCCCAGAACTGGGAGCCGCGGTGCAGGTCGTGGGGGAGGGGACCGGTCCTGGTTGGCATCTGCAAACTGTTTTTTTTCTTTCCTCTTTCATTAAGGCTGTGTGCTGACTCCCACGTAGGAGAACTTATTAAACCGCACGTACTGCCTGACGGCAGTTGGGACCCATCCGCGGCGGCAGGCAGGGGGCGCCACAGCCTCTCTTCTGGGCCCGCGGGCTAGCTGGGCTCTCAGGCCAGGAGATAACTGGGTTTGTTGGCTGCCGGTTTCCCGTAGATGTCCGAACATTTTGCTCGGGCAGCTTCTAACTTTCACACCCGCCGTAGACAGGGGAAAGGCCTCACTTTTATTAAAGGGCCTCGGAGACCACCCTAATTCTCCGAGGCGCACTTTCGGGCAGAGTTCCATGAGCAACTCCATAAATCTGGGACTCGGTTGCGCAACCCGCAGAGTCCAGGCTCGCTTCCCCACCAGGGCTTACCCTACTCCGCCCCGCCTGGCCGCCACGCGAGGCGGTGACCTCGGGCGTCTCCGCGAAGTCTTGATTCGCACCCAGGACACGCGCTCTGAGCGCCCTACATGGAGAACAGAGCTCGTGACAGCCCAGCCCGCGCAGAGAGGCGCCAGCACGCGACATCGCCGCCGACCCACTTTCCCAAGCTGGGTGGCGGGACCCCAAGGCTCCTGGGCGGGCCAGGACCGTACCCTCCCTCCCTGGACGCGAGAACCGAGAATGAATCAGCATTGAGACAGTTTATTGGTTTGCTGTTCACATATCATCACCCATTTTATGTAAATAGATTATACAGAGACACGGTGTTTCCTTCTTCCCCAGGAGCTAATCAGTCTATCACGCGCGGGGCGCGCGCGCACACACATACACACACACACACGCACTCCACGCAACAAGCGACGTGACACCTCGCTGAGATATTCACGTCTTAAAATAGGGGGAGGACAATACAATTGCTTTAAAATGCCCTTAATACAATATATAACGTACAAAAATATCTCTATATTTGAAGTTACAAAAAAAAATCTTGACAGCAACAAACTTAAATATTGATAGTTACCTCTGTATGTACAACACGCATTGCACTTTTCCTCTCTAGGTTTTGTAAAGTTCAAGTAATAGTGAGGCTTGCGCCCTGGTGGGGTGACACCCCGTGAGAAATCAGTTTGTGGGCGGGCACGGCAGTGGCTCAGACCCCCGCCCCGGAGGTCTCAGCATTTAATCCTCAGTTTCTCCTCTCTGTAAGCCTGGCAAACACTCCCTCGGATTCTTCTGCCCCCCTGGGGCACTTGGGCCAAATGAGGACGAAGGGAGCACTGCCTCAAGGAGGGGCCCCTGCAAAGCCAGAGCTCGCGGCCGGACGGTGCCTCCCACACTCGGGGTCCCTGCAGGGCTGTCACTGCCAGGTCCCCGTAAGGCTCGGGAAGCCCTCGGTCTTGGCAGGCGCCAGCGGGATGCTTTCGAGACTATTTGCTGTTGCCACAGGCGCCTATATGCTACGGAGAGTGGCGAGGTGCACCCCAAAGGCTGGAGCCCCGCGTGCCTGTGGCTCGGAAGACGCAGTCCGATCCCGGCCGGCCTCTGGCAGGGAGCGTCTGCGCCGGCGGCCGTAGCCCTGGGGGCTGATCTTGCTCCTGGGGGCGACGCCGTCCTTGTCCTTGTCTGTGAACTGGTAGATCTGGTGTGCCAGCTTCTGCACTGTGCACGTTCCGAAGCGGCAGCCAAAGCTTCTGAGGCCCTGGAAGTTGTTCATGCTCTGGCGGTAGCGCTTGACTCGGATGCGGGCTGCGTCAGGACCGCTGCGGAGGAGAAGTAAGGCAGCTTGAGACCCCATCAAGCAGGGCTTTGGCCCCAGCCATCAGGGACCAGAGCCATTCCAGGACCAGAGGGAGCTGGAAACTGCTCGCGCGATCCTAGCTGCCATCCAGTCCTAACGATCCCCAGGACCAGGACAGTGGAGAAGAGTTCTTCCCGGACACCTCTCCCTTACCCCGGGCTGTACGGAGCATAACTACCTGTCTTGGGGGCTTCCAGAGGCGCCCTTCATGTCCTGGGGCCGAATGAGAGTCTGGGCGGGCCCGGCCTTCACGTCGGCAAGCCCGGTGGGGTAGCTGCTGGACACCCGCAGTTCCCTCTTCCCACGACTTAGAGCCCATTTATTCCACCTGGAAAACACAAGCAGAGCCGATTCGCTTGCATCCAGGCGACATGCCGGCCCGCTGCTGCTCCCATTCACTTCTAACCCCTCGGGACCAACGGTCAGTTCCCCTTGCCTGCCAGGTACTCACTTCTTTCGGAACTCCGACGCCACATCTAGCCTCGCGGTGTCCGCGCCTAGGAAGGCGAGTGAGCCCAGGTATATCAGGGCGACGGAAATCGGCTTCATACCAGCGGCGATGCGCAGACCCTGGAAAAGGAGAGACAGGAGCCGAGCGTGAGCACCCGGGCCAGCTGCACCGCCGAGCGGGACAGGGAAGGCGGGCTGGGGCCTCGGTGCGGGCGGGCTTAGCCCGCGCTCTGCCTGTCTCAGACGCTTATCTCGCCCGGGCGCAGAGAGGCGCCAGAGGCGTTTGCACCCGCCAGGCAGGTGACAGGCTCGGAGGGGAGGCAGCTGCACAGTGCCAGGCTCCCAGAGGTTCCTTGCTCAACTTCTTGGAACTCGCCTGGCGGAGCAGAGGGGACTGGGTATCTGGAGCTCCATCTGTGTGCATGAGCTGAGCCTGGGATGTGGGATGTACCCCTCAGAGGATCCCCCAAAGTGAGTTGTTCCCCTAACCCAGCGCTCCCAGTTTCCGGCCTTGGCAACCCACCCCCCACCCCCTTCAACTTGCGGAGCCTGTAGCACCTACCTGCTGAGAAAGTGATCTGCTGAGTACTTGAAGGAGAAAGTCCGAGACGTCCCTCTGGCAGTGGCAAAACCCGAAAGTCCAAGCCCTGCTGCGGTGAGAAGCCAGAAGAGAAAGGCTACAGCTGTTCTATCTAGTATCACCAAGAAACCACTGAGGGGCTAGTGCTGGTTCCTGCTCTTTATAAGAGCTCCAGGAGGCGGGGGCGGGGCCTGGGCTGCCCCACCGCCCTCCCTTTCTTGGGCGCGCGCGCTTCTGCACTTGGGCGCGCGCATTGCTTGCCTGTGCGGGTGGAGATGGGGGTAGGGAATAGGGGTCGGGGTGGAGGTGAAGGTGGGAGGTCCCTCGTGCCCAGAGGGCTCAGAGATGGGCTCCAGGAGGTTGTGCGAGAACTGCCACAGCCCGAACTCTCTGGGCACAGGGTTCAGACAGTAAGCCGGGGCGAAGGAGGGCCAGTACAACCTCTTGGGGTCCTTACCGCGGACCTAAGCAGCCCAGAGTGCCGGGCCTCTTGGCAAAGAACAGCAAGAGCTCGCAGGGGGGACCGCGCGGATGGCCGGAGCCCCGGACCTGGGGAGCTGTGGCCTCAAGTGGACCGCGCCCCCTGCCGGCTTGGCGTCTGACCTGGCCGCGACCCCAGACTCCCGCGGAGCCGCAGGGGCAGGGTACAGTGCAGAGCCCGAGGAGCGGAGCTCACCAGCTCTTTGAGAGCGGCCGAGACCCCGGGGTTTCCGGATAGGCTAGTAAGATTTCACAATAGGGGCAAGGCCCAGAAAGGCTGAATTGAGAATCGGGATTTGGTGGAGGGAATTACCTTAAGGGTCAGAATTTACATACTTATTTAGAAATACAGGAATAACCAAAATTAGGAAGAAATTTTTTCATTTCCCCCCCCCTTGCAATCCAATTATGCCTTATAAGGTTATAACCTGAGAGTTTGCTTGGCTGCCTTCATTCATCCATTGTAAACGTGAGGATTTATGGCCAGGGAGTACACTAATGCTTCACGTATGTTAATCGCTTTACAGTTTACGAAGCACAACCACATCCCAGTCTCCTTTGATCTTCACTCCAATCCTTGAGTTAGGTGAAGAAGGTAACATAACTTTGCTCGCTTCACCAAGTAGAAAATTAAAGTTCAGAGAGGGGAAGGATCTTGCCCAAAGTCACACTACAGGGAGGAAGCAGTAGAGTCCTGACTCGGCCAGACAAGCTGGCACAGCAGATTGGGGCGCGGCGTGGATTCTTCTAGGCTGGGGTCACCATCTCCTGAAGGGGGAGAGGAGAGTCCCAGCCCCCGCCCAAGGATTTGCGCCTGTTCAGGATGAATCACTCCAAACATGTTTGTCACCTATTTGTGCTCTTCCATCACCGCTTCTTGACTTCACTTTCTTATTTCTCTTCTGGGGGCCAAACTGGGGAGGAAAGGCTCAGCGCCGCGGAGCTGCCTACTTCTTGCAAGCGGCTTTCTGGTGTCCTATCGCCTACTTCCCCACACGAATGTCCTGAAGCCCAGCGACTAGACTGAGAGGCCACCGGTGCGAGACCACTGATTAGACCGGCTTCTAGTTCTCGCCCCCTGGCAATTCGTTGTGTGAACGTGCAAAAGTCACGTTCCTTCTCTAGTGTCCCCGTCTAGAACCTGCCCCGAGCAGACCTCTCAGCTTCCTACCTGCTCTGCCAAAACGATTCTGAGATCCAGTGCAAAGACGTCTGGGCTCTGGGGCGCGCGGACCTTGCCCACAGCTCGGTCTGCGCCGCACACTGCTGGCTCAGCTGCCTGTTCCCTCTCAGTACTGAACAGTGGACATTGCACCTGGGGAAGAAACGACCACGCCAAGATTATTTATTCTGACGACTCTTCCCGGAGGGAGTCACCTGAGCGGACCTGAGTTCCAGCTGAGCGCGGGGGACAGATTCCTGGCCCTGGCTCTGGTAAAGGGCTTGGGACGCTGAGTGTCAGAGGGGTGCAGCGTGGCGAACTGGCCTGGCTCAGGCCGCCCGGCCGGCCGCAAGGCAGTCACCGCAGTATACTGGGTCAGGTGTCTAGTCTGTCTGCACTGCAGATAGCATGTATTACTGTGCGCCTGCTGTTTCCAGAAGCCTCCCTAGCCTATTGTTTTTCATGCTCGACTCGCGTTTCCCATCTCTTCCTTTCACTTCATCCCTGCAGGTCAAGCTCTTCAAACCCATCCAGTACAGGACGGGTTGTCTGTAAGTCTCTCTGAGGATGCGACCTACTTGTCGCCAGCTTCCAGCTGGGTCCGCGCCAGGACAGGTTTTACTTTCATTTCCCCTGCGCGCGCCTTCGACTGCGGGGGAGGTCAAGGACAGCAGGGCGTCGGCACGCAGCCAGGGAAGATCTCGTGGTCTGGACTCGTTCCTTCCAGTCTCCACCCGTCCTGAGGGGTTCAGTCTGCAGAGAATTCTGCGGCTGTACCTCGTTGCCTCCTCGCTGTATCTTTCAGCAAAGTCCAGGATTCCTTGGGGGAAACAGCTCTCGCTTCGGGAACAGGATCGCGAGGCGTGCTCTTGGCTCAAACTTCTTTTTGATCTGCAGGCGGCTTCAACAAGTAAAGCAAACCAAGGAGTGGAGGTTGACTCAGTAGCTCGGCTCTGCCAGCCTCCAGTGCCTACGCCAGCTGTGTCGCGGCTGTGCCAGGATCCCACCTGAGAGCCTTGGCACGCGCCTTATCAGTCTGGGTGCACTTTGTCGCTCTGGCACTTAGAGGTCTGTCGCTTTAGAACCAAGCCAATTCTTTCTTAAAGTTAAGTCCTGCCTGGATTGGCAGCGCAGAGGATTTTTCTAGAAAACCCGTATCTTGGAAAGTGTGTGTGTGTGTGTGTGTGTGTGCGCACGCAGCTGAGCAACAGGGGCCAGAGCGATCCCCAGCACTTTGTGAGGTTTAAGTTGAAAAAAGATAAAGAATTTGCCAAATCTAGGCATCTATTTTTTACTCATGAAATCTCGAGTTTGCTTACTTAATCATTGTTAAAGACACACACACATACACACAAAAATCACTAGAATGCATTTTCGGTTCAATGGCCCTATCTAGAAGGAAACACCACAGCGGGAGTTCTGATCCTGGTGATTTGTTAACATGCGCTTCATCCATTCAAGTTGCAGTGATTGTAGATTCACATTGAACATGGATAGTACAAGGAAGGAAGGAAGGAAGTGAAGGAAGACACATCTTTAAAATCTCCCTGGCAAGAAAAGAGAAAGAAAAAGAAAAGAAATCCTGGTTAATAAAGATCTACTTTTTTTGTACCCAGGAATTTAATAAGTCAGATTATAAATAAACCCCCATGGTAATAAATGTATATATTCTCATATCATATATACAGATATAAGTACACATATGCTAAAGGCTTGTTGCATAACAGTGTCTCAACTTCTTCACATTCCAGTTGAATGATTTTTAGGCCCTAAATCCAAGCCTTACCCTTAGTAATGTTTGGAGTTTTAAAAAATGTGTGATGGTGGTTTTTCAGCTAATGCTACAGACACAGTTCCTAAAGCCAGGGCAACCACATTCAGGTCTTTCAGAAAAGCAATGAAAAATAATAAATAATATTATTTATATTAATGATATAAGAATAACTAAAATGAGAGTAGTAAGTGCATTGCATAATTATCTCAGACGCCTTTTTTTTCAAACAGGAAATTTTACAATGCACTTATTATTTATATCATTCAAAATGCCTGTTAAGCTGAGGGCTTGTTTACAAAGTTCGCTTGAAAACAACGTTCAAGATGCATCCTGGAGTCATAACACAAAGTGGTTTAGAAAGGATACAATCAGCCTTGAGGAGTTGGTCACTCGCAGGGAGAAGTAAAACAGGATACAAAGCCCAGGGTACTTTTTTTGGGATCTCTGACTTCTCTAAGGAGCTAATAAAAATATAGATACTGTCCAGAAAAATGAACATGTAAATAAACCAATTGAAGCATAAAATAGGCAAATAGTTTCAGGAGGTTCACCAAGGTAAAAACCCTGGTACAGAATAAAAAGTACTGTTTCTGTATTTTTAATTTCTGTCTGGTTTGGAGTAGTGGGGGCAGGAAGGACAGTTAACCTCTCTATCTAGGGCATAATATTTTCCGGAGTGTCAGCATAAAGAAAAGTAATACTTTTGCTGCTTCATATTTGTTCTCTTACACAAAACAGACAGAAACAGTCAGTCCTTATACATGATAAAGCCAGAAGGGAAACCTTCCTGAAGCTTAAAGAAGGTAAATTGCTGCAGGACAAATGCAAGAGAAGACAGAGAAAGTGATAAACATAAAAGAAGCTTGTTATGTTAACAGCTATAACGGAACAGGATGAAATTACTTCAAGAGAAATTTACTACTGATGGCACAATGCATGGCATTAATGAATGGGTGATTAAAGGGATGATTAGACCTTTCGGGGTCATCCCTAGCCAAAGAGAATGGTGTTAATGAGAGCAACATCATGCTACCTCCCTCCAGGTGGGGATTCTGTACTATTTGATTAGAAGAACCACTGAAATGAAGCAATTCTTATATATGGGATTGCATGATTTGAAAGTTTATTCATTCCTTCAAAAGATATTTACTGATCATGTATTATGTCCCCAAAGTTCTAAACATACAATAATCATCAGTACAATCATCATTCTTGCCCTCAGCAAGCTTATAGCCTAGTGGGGTGGCTAGATGTAAACAAATCCTCATGGGAATAAACACATGATTATAAACTGTGGTAAGTGTCGTGAAGGAAAAGCAAGACTAGGGGGAATCTAATGTTCCAAATGGAGGAAACAACATGTGCAAAGACTTAGAGATGCAGAAGAACTTGGCACATTAGAGAACATGAAAAGAGGCCAGTTTGGTTGGAATATATTGAGTGAGGGAGAAGAGTGGCATGAAATGAGATTAAAGAGGTCATCAAAGTCAGAGTAAATAGACATTTTGAGACTTGTTGAAGATTTTCCACTTTATTCCTGGTGACATGGGAAGCTATTGGTTTGAAGACAAGAGAGACATGAACTGATATATTTATACGTTTATTTAAAGGATCATTTTGGCTATTATATGTGGTGGATGGATGAGAGAGGAGCAAGAAGGAAAGCAGTGCAGTGGTGGAAACCTGGAGAGAATGGAGAGGGTCTAGTCCTCCCATAATCTCTCTTACACCTCCTGCCCCCCACACACATACACACAATCCCTTCACCCCAAATTGCACCAACAGAGCCAGGTGCACGGACATGTACCCATGAACCTGGGTCAGTTATGAAGGGCCTGCACTCAGAAGGGTCCGCTTGGCTTGCTGATCTGCTGAAGTTGTCTTGAAATTCTTAATAATTTTTGAACAGGAGGTACTACATTTTCATTTTGCACTGGGCTCCACAAATTATGTAGCCAGTCCTGCCCACCAAATATGCAATCTAAGTAAGAACAGCCTTACAAACTCTCACAGTACCTATTTATACTGTAGCTGCTAATGTCAGAGATACTCCAAGTGAGTGTTAAGATTCAACCATAAGATTTCATCACACATGTGAAAGCAGGACACTTTCCACCAGCCATCTCTGAAGCCTCTTCCCTGTACCCCAACATACACTCAAGGTAGAAATAGTGTGTTTATTATACAAGTTTAATTTTAAGACAGGTTCAATAGCTTGCTTACTGTCCTTAAGTTTTACCTATATAGAAAGCCTGGGACTACCAATGTAGCTGGGATACTAGTTATAAATGTATTGCAATAATCGAAGTAGGAGGTGATAATGGCTCAGACTAGTGGGGTGGCAGTGAGGGTGAGAGAAGTGGACATATTTGAGAACTAGGAACAATAGGACTGAGTGATGAATGCTGGGCTAAGAGGCAACTGTCAAGGATAACAATCATTAAGATCCTTGCTTAGGTAATTGAGTGGTTGAAGATGTAGCAATGAATCAGGGAATTTTCCATCACAGCTGCTTTGTCTCCTTTGTTATGGGTTGGTAGAGACAAGGTGAAGAGGCCCTTGCCCTGCCTGTGGATGTTTGGTTAAGTCTAACTCTCATACTCCCTCCTTGAACTATAGTGGCTAACCACAGCAAGCACTTGAAATGACTGTACACATTGACCACTCACCCCACAATAGCCCACTAGGGGCAACCACTGATAAGCCTTGCTCACTGGTAATCAGCTCCATTTTGTCTTCTAAAGCAAAAAAGACAGACATCTGCTAGGTGCCTAGGTACACATCATTACTATGTTACATACCCTTCCTCACTTCCTGCTCTTGCGGTCTTCAGAAAAACAAATCTGGTCTTGCTTTACTCCCTCTCTCTTTGGTGAAAGGTGAAGGTGGTTATCTTAGGAGATGGTCTGGCCTTCAGCCAACCTCAGTAATCAGGTTGCCTCATCAGGGCTTATCAATTTCAGCAGGCTGGCAGCTGTTGCCTGAGAAGCGAAGCACAGCTTCAGTGTATGCAAAATATGTTCTTATATATATACAAACTTGCAGTGCCTTTCTACAAATACCTGGGATATGTCAAAATCATTATATTACAATATGCCTATTTGCAAATGAACTAGCAGTCTACTTATGACCTTAACAGATGGAATATGCCTAAAAGCAGAACGTATTTGATTCTAGGCTTAAAAACAACTAAATTTTGATTTAAAAAAAAGTTAAAATAATTTAAACCAACACTTGCAAGTGAAATAAAAATCAACACATTTAAAAAGTATCATAAAATGGGACCCCTAGCACTACAAAATTAACTCAAAATGGATCAAAGGCCTAAATATTAATAGAAGAGCTAAAACTATGCAACTCTTAGAAGAAAACATGAGTAAATCTTCATGATCTTGAATTTGGCAATGGATTCTTAGATGTGGCATTAAAAGCATACGAAACAAGCTAAAAAATTAGACTTCATCAAAATTAAAAAACTTTTGTGAGGCCAGGCCAGGCGCCGTGGCTCACGCCTGTAATCCTAGCTCTCTGGGAGGCCGAGGTGGGCGGATTGTTTGAGGTCAGGAGTTCGAAACCAGCCTGAGCAACAGCGAGACCCCATCTCTACTAAAAATAGAAAGAAATTAATCAGACAACTAAAAAAATAGAGAGAGAAATTAGCCGGGCATGGTGGCGCATGCCTGTAGTCCCAGGTGCTTGGGAGGCTGAGGCAGGAGGATTGCCTGAGCCCAGGAGTTTGAGGTTGCTGTGATAATGAAAAATGAAAAGACAACCTATAGAGTGAGAAAAATATCAGCAAATCACAGATCTGATAAGGACTAGCATCTAGAATAAAGAACTCTTACAACTCATCTACAAAAAGACAAATAATTAAAAAATGGGCAAAGAATAAAAAAAAATGGTGATCTAGCACCTCTCATATTGTCCTGGATAGAGCTTGAGCCCATCCTTCGAAGTGAGGTACCACAAGAATGGAAAAATAAGCACCACATGTACTTGCCATCAAATTGGTACTAACTGATCAACACTAAGGTGCTCACATGGTAGTAACATTCACTGGGTGTCAGTCAGGTGGGGGAGTGGGGGTGGGTAAACTCACAACTAACGGTGAGTTAGTTGTGCACACTGTATGGTGGGAGGGCACACCTCTAGCCCTGGCTTGGGTGAGGCAAAGTCATTACTTGTAACCAAAATGTTTGTACCCCCATAACATCCTGAAATAAAAATAAATAAAAATAAAAAATAAAAATGGCAAAGGACTTGAATACACATTTCTCCAAAGAAGATTTAGAAGTGGCCAATAAACACGTGAGAAGATGCTCAACATCATTAGTCATTAGGGAAATACAAATTAGGACTACAATGGAATACCACTAAAGTATCTATTTGTTTTGTTAAACAAAAACAACAGGAAAACAAGTGTTGACCAATATGAAGAGAAATTAGAACTCTTGCACATTGCAAGAATGTAAAATCACACAGCCACCATAGAAAACAGTTTGGTGGCTCCTCAAAAAGTTAAACATAGAATTGCCACATGATCCACTTATTCTACTCCTAGGAATATACCCCAAAGAATTGAAAACTGGTACTCAAACAAATACTTGTACATGTATGTCCATAGCAGCACCATTCACAATGCCAAAAGGTAGAAACAATACAAATGTCCATCAATAGCTAAACAAAATATGGTATACACATACAATGGAATATTATTCAGCCATAAAAAAGAATGAAGTACTGATACTTCAACCTGATGCTACAAATTGTACTGAGGCTACAACGTGTGTGAAAGTTGAAAACAATATACTAAATGAAAAAACCCAGACACAAAAAGTCACATATTGTATGATTCCATTTTTCTGAAATATCCATAATAAGCAAATCCATACAGACAGAAAGCCAACTGGTGGTTGCCAGGGGCTGGGGAAGGGAGGAATGGGAATGACTTCTTAATGGTTGTCGGGTTCTTTTTGGGTGATGAAAATGTTTTGTAACTAGATAGACGTGGTAGTTGTACAACATTGTGAATGTACTTAATACCATTTTAAATACATTCTAAAATGGTTAATTTTATGATATGTAAATTCTATCCCAATTTTAAAAAAAAGTAAAATCAGGAAGGAATATAACAGCTGCCTTCAGGCCGGGCACGGTGGCTCACGCCTGTAATCCTAGCTCTCTGGGAGGCCAAGGTGGGAGAATTGTTTGAGCTCAGGAGTTCGAGACCAGCCTGAGCAAGAGCGTCTACTAAAATTTACTAAAAATAGAAAACTTAGGCGGACATGGTGGCGCATGCCTGTAGTCCCAGCTACCCGGGAGGCTGAGGCAGTAGGATCGCTTGAGCCCAGGAGTTTGAGGTTGCTGTGAGCTAGGATGACGCCATGGCACTCACTCTAGCCCAGGCAAAAAGAGTGAGACTCTGTCTCAAAAAAAAAAAAAAAAAAAAAAACAGCTGCCTTCAAAATCCAAAGGGCTGTGTCATACAAAAGTGGATTTTATTTTTTCTATATAGTTCCAGAGAGCAGAATCAGGGGAATTTACAGTAGGACAACTCTGACATAATAAGGAAGAACTTTCTAACAATAGGGCTGTTTAATCCAGCCTCCCAAGGAAGTAAGATTACTCTTTACTGAAAGTGATCAAATTGGATGATGAATTCTCAGGGAAGTTACAGAGAGATTTCTCCATGGGGTGTGGTTGAGGTGGTTTTTTTAAATTTAATTATTTTAGAGATCAATCTATCTTCCCTCCACCCCTGCAATTTTTAAGCTGTTTCAGTTTGACCATTATCAATTTACAGAGATCCTAAAGTTAAAGTATTCCTTCAGTTTCAGTTCTTCCAGTGCAGCCGAACCCTTTCAATCTGTAGATGAAGAGTGTGGCGCAGAAAGGGGAAATAGTCAATTACAGTATAATAAATCTTCAGGAGCTGAGATGGCAACTCTCCTGACTTTCAGTTCAGAGTTGGAGCCATTGCAGCTTCTTGCTGGTAGTTGGGGGGAAATCGCTCACTTACTCATTAAAAATATTGGTTAAGCACCTACTACACTCTAGACACTTTGCTAAGAGCTCTTATAATGTGAAGGATCAAACCCTCAATTAATGGTGAGCAGTGATAAGCAACCACGAAGAGAACTTCCAAACCATGTTGATTTCCAAATCTCTGCTTTACCATGTGTACATATTCTACTATTAAATCTTCATTTTTATTAACGAATGACACAGTAAGCTCTTCTAAATGTCGCACCAGCCAAATTCGAAACGATCAACAGGAGGTTCAACAAAAAAGCAAGCGACTTAGATAATCCCGAGACTGGATGATAAAATCCACCAATTCATTTTATTTTGTGTTTGAGCAGGGAAGTTGGAAGTTACCACCTACTCTGGCTGCAAGAGCCCTGGGACCGCTGCAAGGGAAGCAAGGCGAGGCGGGCGGGGCTCCCTAGGGAGAGACCAGCCCAGTTCAGGAGGATCCCGGGGATGCCGCGTTCCTCGGTGGAATCTGGCTTCCCCGGGCTCGGGGGAAGCCCAGGCCGACCGCCCCCGGCCCACCCAGCATTGAAACCCGAGGCGCCTTTGAGGATTGCGCAAAAGCCTCTCCCTCCCCCGCCTGCTTGGTGGCATGTTTCTAAAATTCCCATCTGCACAACATAAACAGGAAACGTGCAGCAAAAGCCCTGGCGGTGCAAATTCCTTGCTTCTAGCCGAGGGCGGGAGAATTTCATTTTTGGTGGTGGTGGTGAGCAGGCGAAGAAGCAAACTTTCTAACTCTCCTTGTCCATTCTCTTAAATCCAAAAGGAAAGAATAGCGAAGGCGGAAGGAAGGACCCCTGCTTTAGGAAAAATAGGGAGAGGGAGGGAGGCCGTGAAGGGGCAGCCAGGCCTCAAAGTGAACCACCTCCAGCGGCTGCGGTGCTGGCGCGTGGCAGGAACACGCCCCGCCGCTCACTTCACAAGCCGGGCAAATCTTAGCCTCCCGCCCAGGGTGGGGGTGGGCTCGCCGCCCCAGCTGAGGGCTACCGAGCCAGCGCGGGTGGGGGTGGGGAGGAGCGGGCTCGAGACGCCGCGCAGGCGCAGAGCGCGCCTCGGTTGTCAAACATGGCTGAAGTGCCGCCGCTGCCGCTACTGCTGCTGCAGGGAAAATGCTGAGCCCTCCCGGGCCGGGTGGGCGGCGGCGGCGAGGGCGGCGACGGGGACCCACTTCCCGGGCGCGGCGGTGGCGGTCATGGCCCGGCTGGCCGACTACTTCATCGTGGTAGGCTACGACCACGAGAAGCCAGGTAAGGGTGTGGGGCGGGCGCCGCCCCCGCCTCCCCGCCCCCCGGCCACTGTCCAGTGGGCTCAGCGGGGCTGGGCGTCGGGGCCAGGAGGCGGGGAGGGCCGGGCTGGGCCGCAGAGGAGCCGGCGGTCGGCGTCCGGCCTTCTTGGCGGGGTTGAGCCTCGTGGTGGGCGTGAGGGACCAGCACGACGGGAGGAAGAGGGAAAAGGCCGCGTCTGCCCAGGCCGTGGGCGGACCAGCTGGGCTAGCCAAGGGCGAGTCTGGGTTCCGCGACCCTGTCTGTGGAGATGGCCGGGTACCGGGGACAGTGCCCTGAGTTTGGGCCCAGGACCGCAGGGCTGGGAGGGCGGGAGCCAACTGTGCTAAGTTCCTCGGGGATAAACTTCTGCCCTGCATCCTGAGTGAGTAACGAGTGACGCAAGGGGCTGTCCTCTCCGAAAGGAAGTGCCGAGAGTCCGGTACTACCTCACCCTCGCGCTGTTGGGGGCCTAGTGACCGCCCCAGTGAATGCGTGGTACCGGGGAAGGGGAAAGGATTCTTTGCACCTTTAAACATTTCTAGGAAATGCTCCCTGTTCTTTCAGGACAAATGTGACAGGCATTTCAGAAAGACAAGAATGCCTTTTAAGTAAGGACAGCCAGCTGACCGCTGAAGATGATCTTGTTTCACTTTAATGGGTGTTTTAATTGTTTTTTTTGATTCGTTACAAAATTTTCTCCGTGAGGAACAGTTTGGCAAACGGATTGCATTTTACACTCTAATTGATGGACTTCCACAACTGAAGAATTCTGGGTTTAGACACGGTTATTTTTGTGTTTATATTCTTCTCTGTTACTATATAGCTAAGCATAATGTAGCAAATTAATCTGGGGAAGCACTTTTTTTTTTTAATTTTAGCAATACGAATTCTCAGAGAACAAGAGGAAGCACTTCTATTTCATGGTAATTCTAGACATTTGCAAGGAGCTCTACAGCCCCCTTCATTTTCCGGAGAAGATGCTGAGATTGTGTTTCGCTGATGGTAATAGCCATTGGTAGCACCAGAATACCATTGTTCTACCCACTCTTGGTCGACTGCCTTTCATTATTCTTCCCCTAAGAACCTACTCTCCTTTAGTGGTAGCCTTTCATATTCTTTTATCGCCCACCATTCATGATCTGATGAAGGTCGGTTGTTAAGAGAAGGGGTGGGGTATATTTAAAGTATCTTCTGGCAGCAGGATTTTGTATTATCTCCTAGTAAGTTTGCATAGTCTGATGTCTCTTTCCTACCAAGATTAAGTGTGGTGAATCACAATTTTTTTTTTTTAAACCTTGTTTAGTTTTTGTTTTTTTGAGACAGGGTTTCTTTCTGTCAACCTATACTAGAGTGTAGTGGCATCATCGTAGCTCACTGCAACCTGAAACTCCTGGGCTCAAGTGATTCTCCTGCATCAGCTTCCAGAGTAGCTGAGACTACAGGCATGGACCACCTAATTTTTCTTTTTCTTTCTTTCTTTTTTTTTTGTTAGAGATGGGGTTCTTGCTCTTGCTCTTGCTCAGCCTGGTCTCAAACTCCTGGCCTCAAGGAGTCCTCCCACCTCAGCTCCCAAAGTGCTAGGATTACAGACATAAGCTGCTGGGCCCTGCCCCTTCTTTAGTTTTTAAGGACATTGCCCCTCTTCCCACACTTCTAAACAATTTTGAAATAGTAACAAACTTGCAGAAAAGTTGCAAGTATGGTACAAAGAATTCCCCGCCAACAACAATTTGAGAGGAAGCTGCTGACCTGATGCCCTATCACCCCAGAATGCTTTAGTGTGCATTTTTTACAAACAAGAATATTCCTCTTTATGTTCACAGTACAATCACCAAAATAGGAAATTAACACTGATACAGTGCTCTGTCTAGTTCTCAGACTGGTTCAAGTTTTGTTGATTGTGCTGTTCATCTCTTTATTGGCAAAAGGATCCAGTTCAGAAGCATGTGTTGCATTCATTTGTTATGTCTCTTTAGTCTCCTTCAATTTGGAATAGTTCCTTCATCTTCTTTCATGACCTTGATTGACACTTTAGACAATTACAGGTCAGTTGTTTTGCAGAATGCTCCTTAATTTGGGATTTGTCTGTTTCCTCATGATTAGATACATGTAGGTTATTATGTACTTGGGCAGGGTATATCACAGAACTGATTATCATTGCATCCTGTCATGTGGTGTACAAGTTTACTTTGTCTCATTATTGGTGATTTTCACTTCAATTACTTGATATAAGCAATGTCTGCCAGGCTTCTCTACTGTAAAGTTAATACTTAATAGTTAATTGTTTTTGTGAGGAGTACTTCGAAACTATGTAAACATTTTGTTCTTCAACAAACTCTTAATGTCATTTATTCATTGACATCTACATAGATTCATGGTTTTCTGTTTTTTTAGTGGATTATATTCTGTTACTATTTGTCTCAAATCTGTTCCAGCTGCTATAACAAAAGTACCTCAAACTGGGTGGCTTATAAACAATAGAAATTTATTTCTCACAGTTCTAGAGGCTGTAAGTCCAAGATTAAGGTTGAGACAAATTGGGTGTCTAGGGAGGGCCTGCTTCCTCACAACCATGTTCTCACTTTAAGCTCACATGGCCTGAGGGGCAAATGAGCTCTCTTGGGTCTCTTTAATAAGGGAACTAATCCCATTAATGAGGGTTCCATCCCCATGACCTAATCACCTCTCAAAGGCCCCACCTCCTAATATCATTACCTTGGGCGTTAGGATTTTAATGATGAATTTTGAGGGGGGAGACAAATATTCAGACCTTAGCACTATTTATTTTGATATTCAAATTGTTTGTCATTTGGCCAATGGGAGCTATTCAAGCTGGCTTCTGTGTTCTTAACCACATGTCCCCATTATTCTTTGAGAATGTCTTTTTACTTTTTTGGCACGAGAAGGAGTTCCCGGCTTGTCTTGTACTTTCCCTGACCCTGGAGTCAGCCCTTTCTCCAGGGATCCCTGGTTCCTTTTAATGGAGAATGACATTTAGAAGCTAAGATCTCAGTGCTAATGTATTTATTGCTGATGGATTGTTACTACTCCCAGCCCGTCTTAATGGTTGGAGCTGGGGAATATATGTATGTATATACATACACATTGACATCTATATTTATTTCTTTACTTATCTACGTGTATTGAAAACTATGAATTCACACACTGATACCTCCTATTTAAGTCAAATAATCCAGGGTCCATTCTCGTTTTCTCCTTTTTCATATTATTGTGTTCTCTGACAGAAATCTGGTTTCCATTATTATCCTTAATGTATTTACTTATTTGTTCAGTCTTCCATCTTCACCACCACTCACTTCTCTTCCTGCTGGGGCTTAGCTTCTTCATTCCATCTCTCCCATCCCCCTACCCCTGTCAGGATCTAAGAGTCCATACCAGAATGCCTCAATACAGTGAAACTCTCTCCAGCTTGCTCTGGCTCTGACTCCCGATACTGATCTTCCCACTGTCTACAGACATTTCTCACCACACGCAGGCTCTGATACCCCGCAGTGGGTTGCTTCCATTGTAAGACATCCTCCTCACTCTGTTTGCACCCCAGTACCCTCTGCCAGTTTGCCCCTCCTGCCTTGACTCTCAGGCTCTGACTCAACGCATTTGGCCATTTCTCTACCACATGGATTCCCTCCTTAGCTTAGGGCTTCCACAAGCCTCATCTCCCCTCCAGAGCTACTGTGTCAACTGCCCTTCCAACAGCAAGGAAAGGAAGATTATTTTTTTTAAATAACAAAATCCAAAAGCTTGTATAAATTGTAGAACGTCAATAGTGAAATATATAATTTTTTTAACTTGGGATAACTTTTTTTTTAGTTATGTTTATTGAAGTGTAATTTACATGCTGTAAAATTTACCCTTTTAAGTGAACATTTCAATGAGTTTTGACAAATATATGCATTAGGATAGCCACTACGGCAATCAAGGTATAGATATAGACCAGGTGTGGTGGCTAACACCTATAGTCCTAGCATTCTGGGAGGCAAAGGTGGGAGGATTGCCTGAGGTCAGGAGTTTGTGACCAGCCTAAGCAAAACCCCATCTCTACAAAAAAAAGAAAATTTAATCGGGCATGGTGGTGTGTGTCTGTCGTTCCAGCTTCTCAGGAGGCTGAGGTAGGAGGATCGCTTGAGCCCAGGAATTTGAGGCACAAGCAATCCTTAAGCCTAAAACTTGTTCTT
>NW_012150174.1:9307329-9317601 GCF_000956105.1 Propithecus coquereli
GGGTCTCGCTCTTGCTCAGGCTGGTTTTGAACTCCTGAGCTCAAACAATCCACCTACCTCGGCCTCCCAGAGAGCTAGGATTACAGGCGTGAGCCACCGCGCCCAGCCAATTGTACAGTTTTTAATGTCTGGCTTTTTTCACGTAGAATCATGCAGTTGAGATTTATCCATGTTGTATTTATTGGCAGTTCCTTTTTATCGCTGAGTATAATACAATTTGTTTATCCATTCACCAGTTGGTGGACATTTGAGTTTCCAGTTTTTGGCTATTAGGAACGAAGTTGTTCTGAACATTTGTGTACAGATCTTTGAATGTTCGTATGCTCATATGTTTTCATTTCTCTTGGGTAAGTACTTAGGAGAAGAATTGCTGGGTCATGATAAGTGTCTCTTTATCTGAAACTGCCAAACTGGTTCCAAATTGTGCCATTTTACGTTCTCAGCAGCAGTGTATGACAGTTGCAGTTAATCTTTTATTTATTTTTAGAAATCTTGTTCCCCTCAGCTTTATTGAAGTATAATTGACAAATAAAAATTGTATGTATTTATGGTGTATGGTATGATGTTTCGATATATGTGTACATTGTGGAATAATTACCACAATCAAGCTAATTAACATATACATCACTTAACATAGTTACCTTTTTTGTCTGCTTGTGGTGAGGACACTTTAGATCTCTCTTAGGAGATTTCAAGTCTACAATACAATATTTATTTAAAAATTAAAAATTAAGCTATTCCAGTGGATATGTAGTGATATCTCATTGTGGTTTGAATTTGCATTTTCCTGGCGACTAATGATGTTAATTACCTTTTCATGTGCGTGTTACCAGTTGTATATTTTTTGTAAAATGATCAAATTTTTGTCTTTCTAACATTGAGTTGTTTGACTTATTATTGAGTTTTTTCTGATTCTACATACAAGTCTTTATCAGGTGTTGTGCAAGTATTTACTCCAGTCTGTAGCATGTCTTTGCATTTTCTTAACAGTGTCTTTTGAAGAGCAGATATTTTAATTTGGACCACTTTTTAGACATTTGTTCACTTAGTTGTCTGAATGCTCATATCTTGATTTGTATCATTTCAGTGGTCCTTTTTATGTAAAACTCTTTGTAAAAACTTATTGGAAAATAATTCACTAAATCTATGTGCCTGTTAAATTACAAATGAAGAATAAATCTAATTGATTCTGCAAACCTTTATTACATATTGTATAGCTTTTTTTCAGGAGTTAATATGGTTTTATTACCTAAATCTCTGTAAAAGCTAGTCACATTATGATAAAATGATACTGAAATGTCTGTGTAATACCAGAGTGTTCTGGAATTATTCAGCCAATATGCTGTTTATTTTTATTCCAAAAGTGTCTTTGCAATTAACAGTACTTTCAGTTGAATCTTTAAATATTTCTATTGTAAAATTGGATTAAAAGAAAAAAGGCCTTATCTTTTGAAAAATTGTTTTTACAAACTGGAAAAAAGAGTTAATACATGTTGTTTGAATAGTATAGAAAGAAGGGTGCCAGGCATGTAGTGGGTGTTTAATAAAGATATAGTGAATGAATACACAATTGTTTAAAATGTGGGGGAAAAAGCTATAAAGAAGGAGGGTTGATCAGCTAATACCAATTTGATGGTGAGTACATGTGGTGCTTGTTTTTCTATTCTTGGGGTACCTCACTTAGTAGAATGTGTTCCAGCGCTTTCCAGGAGAATACAATAATTGATCAACACTTAAGTGCACATATAAGAATGGCATTTATTGGTTGTTGGGCAGGGGGAGGAGGGAGTGGGGAGGGGGAGGAGTGGATGGGTATATGCACAAACAATGAGTGCGATGTGCACCTCCCAGGGGATGGATGCACTTGAAGCTTGGACTTGGGGGTGGGGGTGGGGGGCAAGGGCAACATACATCTACCTCCATAATATGCTGAAATAAAAAAAAAAAAAAGGAGGGTTGAAGGTGGATGTGGTTGTGAAAGGGTAATGGGGGCATTTTTGTGGTGATAGAACTGTTTTATATTTTGACTGGGTAGTGGATAGATGAATCTACATATGTGATAAAATTGCATAGAACTAAATAGACACACACACAACCACAAGTAAGTACAAGTAAAACTGGGGATATCTAAGTAAGATTGGTAGATTGTATAATATCCTGGTGGTAATATTGTAATATAATTTTGCAAGATGTCACCATTGGGGGAAACTGGGTAAAGGGTATAAGTTTTCTCCATTAATTCTTACAGCTGTGTATAAATCTATAACTATCTCAAAATAAAAAGTTTAACTTAAAAAAAGCTGTAAGGAAGATAGAAGATACCCTTAGTATTAAAAAACATTAATGATATGGGGAAAGCTTATTCTATAAAATTTCAGAAAAACATAACCTTCAGTGGCTGAATTATTACATCTTGTGGGTATATTAACTTCATCATTCACTTTATTATTGGACATTTGGCTTATTTCCAGTTTTGTGTTCTCATAATGTTGCTATCATGCTAAGGAGAACATAGATTGAAAATCACTGATTTTTATGACAGTTTGATTCTGATAATTTAAAATTAAGACTTTATTTTCCTGACTTTGCATATGGTACTATGGCAGAATAGTTAGGAAATTTCATTAGTTTCTAATAGATGAAATTATTTAGCCAACTATATTTTTCTTGTTTTTACTTTTTTTTTACTGAGATTTGTGCAAGAAAAATTGATAATGACCACATGTGTTAATTTCCTTCTGTGCCTTTATTTTTTCCTTTTTGTTTACTTCTGTCCATTAGTACATTTAGAATTAATTTTATCTTGATGATAGTTAATCTGGAGTCAAGCATGGTAATCATTTGAGGTTCTTGTATTTTTTCATATTAATCTGCATAAGTATATTAGGGAAAGCACAGAAATGTTTCTTAGATATCTAATCAGTTTCATTTAAGCAGTATAAGTGAGGTAAGCTAAAATGTAAATTTATGTATAATACCTGAAATATCACATTTGGAGACATTTTAAAAATCGATAATTGATTATTATTAAACCATTGTAATTAATACATAGCCTGAGTTTTCTCTTCCACTCCCATTCTATATTGAAGTAGTTGGAATTTTGCAGTTGCTGTTTGTTGCCAGCTGTCAAGAACCATTTGGGATTCATTGATTTGACAAATATTCATTGCCTTCCAGGCATTGTGCTAAGTGGTAGGCTAGAGTAAATGAGTAAAGAGTAAAACTCTATCCTTAGCTTAGTCATTAACGGAGACAATCTTGGAAATAAGTAATGATAAGTGAAGAGGGTAGACCCACTTTATTGAGGGAAAGAGAAGGCTTCTTATGAGAGGTGATGTTTAAACCAAGTTGTATGGGATGCATACATCCTACAGGATAGAGGAGATTACAGCTAGAGACAAAAACGTGTGTGTGTGTGTGTGTGTGTGTGTGTGTGTGTGTGTGTATGTGTGAATGTGAATGTCTTGTTACAGCAATGGAGAGAAGGGTAAATGTGAATTGAGGTAGGCTTTGGTGCTAGAGTGGGTTGGGGTCAGATTGCGAAAAGCTCCATATATCAGGCTATAGAATTTAGCCTTGAGTCTGAGATAGTGGATCTGTAGTAAAATCATGGTTCTTGAAAAGCAACAAACGACATAGAAATATGACTCAAATGGCAGTGAACTGGAGGGAGAAAGACTAATATGAGAAAACCCAAGAGCTTTTACTGTGGAAATGGAAAGTATGGATCCTAGAGAAATTTAAAAGCTCAAATTAGTAAAATTTAGTAATGAATGAATGTGAGAGGTAAAGTAGAAAGAGTAGACTGGGTAATTGGGTGAGTGATGATGATGCTATAAATGAAAATAGGAAACTCAAGAGAAGGAATTAATTTTGATGAGAGAAGGAAAATGCTGAGTGTAGTTTTAGACATGTTAAATTAAAGGTGACGATAATCAAGTAGAGATACCATTTAGGTGTTTTAGATATGGGTCAGAAGGTAATGAGAGAAGTGACGATTTAACTCGGCAATTATCAATAGCCAGCTAATTGTCAAATATGGAAAGAATGAAATTGCTCAGGAAATGGGTATAGAGTGAAAAGAAGAATGGCCTCAGAATTGTACTCAGAGAAAAAAAATCAATATTCAAAAGGTAGATAAAGTAGCAGCAGCAGCAGCAAGGATACGGAATAGGAGTAGTCACAGGTCTTGCAAGGAGAACCAAGATAGTATGGTATGGTATCAAGGAAACCCTGGGTGTAGAGAATTTTAAGGAGGAGGAAGAAATGATGAATAAATGACAGATGCTCTGAAGATGTCATGTATAATGAAGACTAAAAATAGACTCATGGATTTGATAATTAGGATAATGACTTTAAAACATTATAGTAGAGTTGTGGGGGGCCAAAGTCAGTTTGATGAATGTATATCCCAAAGTCATATGCTGTTTAAACCTCATGTAGTCCAGTTTATTTCATTTCTTTTTGAAAGTTCAATATGACCTGTAATTCGTGGCTTGTGGGAAATGGAAAGTGGAGTCAGAGGCAACTTCAAAATTGCAAACCTGAAGGTTTGGGGTACTTGCGATGCTGTGACTTAAATAGGAAGATTGAAAATGTTTGTCTTCTAAAATTACTTATTTGTCTTTGTGTACTTGGAAGAGAATGGAGTTTATTTTATAGCCATCCAAGTGGAGACTTCAAAACATGGGATAGGTAGGGAGGCAGTACAAAGACTTTTAGGAGTCAGTAGAGTAGATAGAGCTATGACATTGTGTATGTGCCTTCAGGAAGTTGGCATAGAGACAGAAAAGAGGACCAAGGACCATGCTTTGGGAAACACCATTGCTAAGAGGATGGAAAAGAAAAGCAACCACAGAAGAAGGGTTTGGAGAGTTTGCATCAGATACTAATTTCTCCCGAATAGCCATTTTTCTCCTCAATGGTGACAGAAGCCCTGATTTTGGCTAGTTATGTGGACACGCAGAAGAGAGACTGCTTTCACGTTTCTAATAGTTGTAAATATATGAATGAGTTCTAGCCATTCGGATGAAAGTGGAAATGATGACTGCAGTATTCCAAAAGTATTCTTAAAGAACCAGGGTATGCCTTCCTAGCTTTTCTTTTTCCCGAGACTGGCATTCTAATATTAATATAAAGGCTGGTGCTCCAGCAGCCATCTTGGACCAAGTAGATAAGGGCTCAAACCCTAGGGATATCAGCAAAAATCCAGAAAGAACCTGAGTCCCTAATGACTCACAGTGGGATTGTTATAGTGGACATGGATAGGTGTCTTCTGAATTTATCTATTTTTAACATGAGAGACTATAATCCTGTATGTTTAAACTGCTGGAAATCTGAGTTTTTGTTTCATATACCTAATCTAAATCCAGATAACACAGAGAGGAGATCAGAATTGAGAGTCATAGAAAGTGAGGGAATATTTCTGTCAGGTGTGGCAGATAGAGATCGGTGAGATGAGGAGTTAATGAAGAGCTTTGCATTTCATAAAATGTTAGACTTGCAAGTTAACTGTACAGGTCATCTGTTTCTATCCAATTTATGGATAAGGAGGAACCAGTGAACCCCCCAACACCCAATCCCCAGTTGTTACTTGTGAATAATTACACAACTATTGAGTGGCAAACCATGGCCTAGTTGTTTTCTCACACCCGTACTCTAGCGTATCATGCTATCTTTTGAGAATTGCTATCAAGGATAGCTTTACTTTGAATTGTTTCAGCTGGAATGTTGTGAACGAAATTGCAGAACTTTAGCAGGATAAAAGATAGGAAGTGGAGGCAGCAGATTAAGACCATTTGTTTGAGTAATCTGATTTTGAGAGGTAAGAATATCTGATTGGAAAATTTCAAAAGCTTTTTCTTTAGAGTAAAATGACTATGTTTTGTATCCCAAAGTTGTATGGCTTATTGGGGCTCAATAAGACATGTTTGTTGAATTGTAGAAATAGTAATGTCCACGGAGAGTTTTAAAAAGTGTATAGAATAGATGTGAGCATAAATGAAGACAGAATAATGGAAATTAATGGAATGAGAGCAATTGATGCTGAAGTGGGTGGGGCTGGATAGATACAGGAATAAAGTTTCTTAGGATTTGGAGGTCTCAAGCACATGTATTCAGAATGCAAATACATCAGTCCAGCCCTGATTCCTCCCCTCTAAAGAGTGTGCACTTTGGAAAATAAAATTGCCTTCCATTAGTCTTGGAGGTATAGATTGAATATTTGTAATCTGTAAATCTGAAATCCAAAATTCTTTGAAATCTGAAACTTTTTGAGCACTGATGTGACACTCACAGGAAATGCATTTTGGAGCATTTTGGATTTAGGATTTTTGGATTAGGATGCTCAATCAGTAAATATAATGCAAATATTCTGAAATCTAAAAAAAAATCTGAAATGTGAAACCCTTCTGCTCCTAAGCATTTCAGATAAGGGATGCTAAACCTATAGTCTATAATGATACACATTAAAAATGTCACTAATCAGCTGTGAAGACATTGTGGGAGGTGACAAGTCATGTAGTTATTCATATAACAGAACTGGAAATCTACAGATGAATTTAGCACTAATGGACAGGGAGGTATTAGGAAAAGATAGTGGTGATGTGTGCTAAGAAATTTCAGGGTAAGCTTTTAAATTTTAGGGACTACTATCTAAACAGTGAATTCTAAGAAACCTAACCTCTTGAAATAACTTTTTGAGCAGCAGTTTTTTTCCCAGTTGTAGATTAATTTATATATTATAGGCCCCAATATGATGAAGATCATTTTTATTAAAAGCTATTATAAAAGTGAAGTCATTGATCAAAATCATTGTGTTGCTGAAATAGTATTTCTTAATATAAAAACATTTGTCATTGTCAAAACTGAGATCATTAAATATTGCAAGATTTAATGCCTTGTTATTGCTGAGTTCTAGCAATGTTTTGGGTTATAAAATTATTTATGAAGGGTTATTCATTTAAAATTCTTAAATATAATTTATAGTGTGAAGGAAAATGTAACTTATCAATGTCTTCATAGAATTTTTCAGAAAATTTTTTTTCTGTTATATCTGTAAGTTTCCATTGTTTTCCTAAAAAAAATGAAAAAATAATTTTGTGTAGGGAAATAGTTCATATAACTGCTTAAATTTAAATGAATTTCAAACAGCTTAGATTTTTTATTGTGTATATTTCTGCAGGTACTGATTGTTCTGGAATGTAGAAACAAAAAGATTGTTAACTAAGAAGAGAAAAGGAAAAAAGTTGTGTTTTAAGGGAAAATTAACACTATTATAGGGAAGTATCAGAGAAGTAACCTCACTTTTTCTTTTTCTTTTTTTTTTAAAGACTGAGTCTTGCTCTGTTGACCAGACTGGAGTACAGTGGTGTGATCATAGTTCACTGCAGCCTCAAACTTTTGGACTTGAGTGATCCTCCCACCTTACTCTCCTGAATAGCTAGGACCATGCCACCACACCTGGCTAATTTTTTAATTTTTTTGTAGAGATGGCATATTGCTATGTTGCCCAGGCTGGTTTCAAACTCCGGGCCTCAATTGATCCTCCAGCCTTGGCCTCCCCAAATGCTGGGATTACCAGAGTGAGCCATCTCACCTGGCCAATTCTCACTTTTTTAAAATGTCTTAACAATAGTACTTAGTGTTGTATTGTGTAACAGCTACAGGTTAGCTCTCCAACTCTGTACATTTCTTGGGGCTGCCATAACAAATTATGACAAAGTTGATGGCTTAAAACAACAGACATAGCCAGGCACGGTGGTTCACATCTGTAATCCTAGCACTTTGGGAGGCTGAGGTGAAAGGATTGCTTGAGGCCAGTAGTTCAAGACCAGCCCGGGCAACATAGCAACACAACATCTCTACAAAAAAGAAAAAACAAAAAATCTAGCTAGGCATGGTTGAGCAATCGTGTAGTCCTAGCTACTTGGGAGGCTGAAGCAGGAGGATTGCTTGAGCCCAGGAGTTTGAGGTTGCAGTGAGCTATGATCACACCATTGTACCTCTCCAGCCTGGGCAACAGAGTAAAACCCCATCTCTTAAACAAAAAAGAAAAAGAAAACTATGTACAAAGCTATGTGTATATGTGTCTTGCAAGGAATTCTGAATTTTTTACAGCATATTATTCACCCAAGTATTTAGAGTGGATACTGTTTTAATTTGTAAGGTTGTGGGAATGATTTTCTTAAAAATATATTTGGCTTTGGAATTTATACATATATTACAAAATTATTTTCTAAAAATTAAGTCTATTTAGACTGTTCTATCTAAATTTCCTATTATTTACAAACAGCTATTATTATAAAAACTGCGTGAACCATTCTGTTTGCAGTGGGATGAACAGTGTCCTCCAAAAATTCATATCCACCAGAATTTCAAAATGTGACGTTATCTGGAAATAAGATCTTCGCAGATATAATTAGTTAAGGATCTTGAGATGAAATTGCCCTGAATTTAGGGTGGGCCCTAAATCCAATGACTGGTGTCTATAGGAGAAAGGAGAGGGAGATTTGGACAAAGAATAACAGAAAAGGAGGCCAAGTGAAAAGAGAGGAAGAGATGAGAGTTATGTTGCCACAGATCAAAGAACACCTGGGGCCACCAGAAGCTGAAAGAGGGCAAGGAAGGATTTCTTCCCCAGAGTTTTCAGAGGGAGTGTGACCCTCCTGGGACCTTAATTTCAGACTCCTAGCCTCCAGAATTATAAGAGAATAGTGTCTGGGATTGATCGATTGATCAATCAATCAATCAATCAGCCAGCCACACCTGGCTAATTTTTGAAAATTTTTTGTGGAGACAGGGTCTGGATATTGCCCAGGCTGATCTCTAAGTCTTAGGCTCTAGCGATCCTCCTGCCTTGACCTCCCCAGCTGCTGGTATTATAGGTGTGAGCCACTGCGCCCAGCCTTGCATGTGGTTTTCAAAAGGTTTATATTTGTATATGTTCTTTGTTTTAACTTCGACTTACTAGTGCCACCCTTTCTCTCCATGTTATTATGCTGATATAGGGATCTAGTGTCACAGCCTACATTTATTTCTTTAGGTACTTGCTTTACAGGCAGAGACTATCAGATCGAATCTTCATTGATTTAAAAAGAAATGGAGTGTTTTCACAGTAACTCATTCACTCTTCATAGTAACACAGCAACTTATCCTTGAAGGTGAATAAAGGTTTAATAATTTGCCCATGTTTACACAGATCATAAATGGAATTAAATGGGATTAAATGGGACTTGAACTCAATTTTCTGAGTTTAAATCAAAACTTTTTTCTATAAATACATTGTAGGGACTGAGGGGTGGAAAACAATGAGGGAAAGGAATATGGAAGGAATTTTCAGGTGAGGGAACAGTAAGTAGTGGCAAAGGCACTGAAGTGATAAACCATGAGTAAATCCTCAATTTGATTAGAATATTGGGACCAGAAGAGGGGAACTGATAAGTAATAAATGAAAATTGTATTAGAGCAACTAAAACAGATTTTTTTCAACTATTTTCATAGGCCAGTCACTCTTCATTGTGTTTTTTCTTGTCCTTCTGCACTTCCTCTCTGTATTTGAAATTCTTGATATTTTGGTAGCTAGCCATGAAAAAATCAATACAAATAAAACAAAGCCTGTTACACAGGATGAAGCTTCAAAAATGTTTCTACAGACCTTTGGTAGTCAGGAACATGAACTTACTTTTGAAAATGCTTTTGAAAATATTTTTCTGTTGCAAAGCATGGATGCTGTTTTTTGGTATAACAGTAAGTTCAGACTCCTAATTATGGTAAAAAACATTTTTTCCCCTTATCAGCAAGGTCCTTTGTAGACAGTAAAAGAGTATACAAATTGACCACTGTTAAAAGATCATCAGTTATAATCTCAGAAAAAAGCACTTCTTTTCAAGCTTCTTGAATTTAATGCTTTGATTTTCACTGTGATCAAAACTTGAGAGAATTTTCAAGTTGAAGAGAATTTTCAAGTTTTGAAACCTAAAGTACGTTGTTATCTGTACTATTATGAATACCATGTAAATTTAGAGACAGCAATGAGACATCACATTGTTTTCCACACTCTTAAATGTTGACTTAAGAAGTTACTTTGTGGACCTTCACTGGTACATATAATTAAAATGGATAGAGCCTATAGAATTTTATTTTGTGTTAAAATATTATTTCGAAACAGTGAATTGTTAAAGTATTACCCCAAGAAACAATTTTTGTTTTACCTTTTCTAGTGTATTGATTGTTTTGTTTTGAGATTCTGTTGCAGCCTTGGAACTAAGGAAG
>NW_012150174.1:9318131-9336809 GCF_000956105.1 Propithecus coquereli
GTGTTTTGTTTTACTCACATCTTGACTTTACCTGCTTGTAGACTTGGTTTCTGACTTATCCTTTCTGCACGGCTCTTGAATTGTGTGTCCGTGTGATTTAGAAATTCCGCTCATCTATATTTATACCCAGTGTTGACTCATAACTGCAGTGGTTCTGTTGCACATTCCTGGCACGTGTTCCCGCACATTGATCTGCGTGTTGCTTCGACTCACCTGTCTATTCGAAACTGTTTTACTTACTATAGTAATACATACTTGTTATAAAAATTTTAAACATCACAGAAACTTGGTGACTCCTGACTATAGTACCTATATCTTCAGACCTTTTCACAGTGAATTTGGTTCTAGGTACCTATACAGAAACTTCGTAGTTCTCTTGATAAAATGAAACCCCAAGTCTGCAAGGTTGGCAATGAAAAGAAATTTCCACATGGAAAGGGTTGGCTTGAATTCAAAGCTCCAGTTTTTCTGTTTCTCCAGTGATCTCATGGAGTGCCACTTTTTCTTAACATCCTGGCCCAACTGACTCCTGCCACCAAATCATTTATCCCTTCATCTGGTGAGGCACAGCTGCAACATTGAAGTGAAACTTTTTTAAAGGCTAAGAACAAAAAGGCAGTGAAACCAGAGAGTAATTTTAAAGTTAGTTGTCTGGTTTGCAAGGTAAAGTTTACTCCTTTTCAGTCTTGGTCCCCTAAAGGGATACCATCCTGCCTAGTTTCTGGTCTGCCATCATATGATGAAGGTTATCTTTCCTCTCAACATGTCTCCTTAAGTCTAGGCCCTTAATGGGGGCCACACAGACAGTCCATTCCTGTCAGGTCTATCTAAGGTCCACTTTCTTGATTCTAGTTTTCTGCCCAAAGAGCTGTTCTTTTCTGGATGATTGATACCAGGACTATGCTTCAGGAGATATTCCATTTCTTACCCAGAACTTTAAACTATAGTACCAACTGGTCTGCTGTATTGGAATTCAGCGCGAGAAGAAGAGATACACACATACACACTATGGAAAGGGACATCTTTGTTTTTGTACCTGTTTGCCATCCATGGTCCCAGCATTGACAAAACTTTGATGTCACCTAGAAACATGGTCATAACATTCATGTACAAATCAAAGCACAGCTAAATAAGCATCAGATTTTTCTGTGTCTTTAAAAAGAAAAATAAATTTTGTAGAAGTATGTACTCATTTATTTTTAATAGATATATTTCCTGTTTGATTTTAATCTGGACAAATAATGATACCATTTTTATTACTCAATAAACATGAATGTTGAAGCAGTTTTTAAAAAACAGTAGTTTCAATCTGAAAACATGTAGATCCTAAACTTATTTAATTTGTACAATTAAGTTGAAGTAATGATTTCTGAAAGCTGTCCTATCCCTTTCATTTTATTCCCTTATGTATAATGGGTCTGTTTTTTTCTGCTAATGATTAAACAGAATAATTAGTTACCAATGCATCAAATTCAAAAACCAAAACAAAACAGTCTTTTCTTCCATCTAGATATTACATAGAAGCTCACTGTAGGGATTGTTTATTTTTAATGAATAATTTTAAAGAAATGGTATGGTGACATCACCATGTTTGCCACAGATTGTTTTTGTGCTTGTGGGTCATGAGGTTTGAAGTTATTGAAGAAATTGTTGCAAGACTTAAGGAAGTTGTGTGAGTAGCTGATAATTGGCAAATGAGTAAACCTATGGTGAACTACTTGTCATTCTCCTAAGGAATCAAGATTGCTCTCATCGATTTTGCAATTGCTACTCCCTTGTTATTCTCTTTTTGATCATAGCCACTCCAATGGGTATGAAGTAGTACACTGCTGACATTTTAACGTATCTTTCCAGAGATTTTTGTGTGTATCCATATACATATATATATACCATTAGTACTGTTTTACCTGTTAAAAAAACAAGTTCATATCTTCTCTTTATACAATTTTTTAAAAATTTAGCTATATATTATTGGTGATTTTCATATTCTGTATACAGTGGACCCTTGAACAACATGGGTTTGAACTGCATAGGTCCACTTACATGTGAATTTTCTTCTGTTTCTGCCACCCCTGAGACAGTAAGACCAACCTGTCCTCTTCCTACTTCTCCTCAAACTACTTAACATGAAGATGATAAGGATGAAGATCTTTATGATGATCTACTTCCACTTAATGAATAGTAAATATATTTTCTTTTTCTTATGATTTTCTTAATAACATTTTCTTTTCTCTAGCTTACTTTATTGTAAGAATACAGTATATAATACAGATAACATACAAAATATGTGTTAATCTACTGTTATTGGTAAGGCTTCTGGTCAACAGTGGCTATTGGGGAGTCAAAAGTTATACATGGATTTTTGACTGGGGGGTCTGTACCCCTAACCGCCACATTGTTCAAGGATCAACTTTGTATGTATAAAATATAATATTGATTTTTATTAGCTAAACAGTGTAATTGTCTTAATATACAATTTAATGTAATGATAACTTTATCAATGAATCTCTTATGATTAGACAATTTGGTTATTTCCAAATTTTTGCAGTTGTAAATAGTGCTGTGAAAATTGTTCTAGCTAAATTTTTACATTCATCTTTAATTTCTTGGGATAAGTAGATAAAGAGAGAGGCAGTAAAATTTAGTAGTAGTAAGGTTAAAAGTGTGGGACGGAGCCAGATAGTCTGGGTTTGATTCCTGGTTTTGCCTCTTTGTAGTTCTGGCTTTAGAAAAGTTATTTAATTTTTCTTTCTCAGTTTCTACATCTATAAAATGGGATAATAGTAAATAGTAGTATCTATTAATACTTCATGGAGTTGTTATGAAGATTAAATGAGTTATTTTATGTAAAGTGCTTAAAACAGTATCTGGCACACAGTTATAGTATAAGTTTTATATCCCTAGAAGTGGAACTGCTGGGTCAAAGGATATGTATGTTTATATGGACATTTGTTAATTTTCTGCCCAGTGTCCCTTCCTTTGAGAACCGTGTTTTCTATTCATTGTGGTCCCAGGGAAAATTTCAGTCCTAGTTACCCTACCCTCTACTTTAACCTGGGCCAATTAGAGCCTGGGTTTTTTCTTTTGGAACAAACAAGAAAGCCTTTTTTCCATTAAGATGACTAAGGTAAGATACTATGACTAAGTTGAGGCTGCCAATGTGTGTTTTCCTTGCTGTGTTTAGATACTCTGTCTGAATATTGAACATAAGCTGAGACAAGGATAGCTAAAAAATGAAAAGAGAGAGACTTGGAAATATCATTTAAACTTCTGGTTCCAGCTGTTTCTTTTTATTCATTAATTTTTAATTATGGGTACATAATTATATATTTTTATAGAGTACATGTGATTTTTTGATACAGGTATATAGTGTGAATTAATTAAATCAGGGTAATTGGGGTATCTGTCACCTCAGGCATTTAACAGTTCTTTGTGGTAGGAACATTCCAATTCCATTCTTTTATTAATAGTTATTTTAAAGTATACCCTAACTTATTGTTGATTATAGTGTTCCAGCTGTTTTTGAAAGCCAAAAGAACATTTTTAATAGTTTTGAGGTGTATTGCTAAAATGTTTTTTCAGAAATGTATGTTGATTTATACTCTCATTAGCAGTATAGAAGTATACCCCTTTCCTTCAGGGGGATTTTAGTTAGAAAAAAATATCACTTAACAAGAGTTATTGCTTAAGCAACAACAAAGGAAACTGCATAGCTTCATAAAGATGAAGATTCTGAGGTACTGGTTTAGAGAGATCAGACCTTATACCTAATTCAAAGTATGTCTCTTAAACATTACAAATTGCTGCTTGTGTTTGCTGTTTATTTTGCCCTGAGAATGTTTGAAATCAGAAATCTGACTTCTGAAAATTCCACGGTCTTTCCTTTTGTATTTGTCTAATTTGTCCAGACCGAAAGTGTTCCTTGAGGGCATGCTCCAAATGTATCCCAGTATTCTTGGAGAACTCTTGAAACTGAAAAAAAAAAGTCTTTTCAGCAGAGATACAACTATTATTTTAGCAGAATACTTTACATAATGGGAGGTAAGCAATTATTTAATGATTATTTCTTGAGTGGACAGTTGAAGGGTTTTCTTTTCAAGGATGTCCCTAGCAGACTGAGGAGAAAGGATTTGTATCTTCCCTGGAAAGGCCCATTTTCCACTGATGAGATCATTCTGTAAATCTCATTTTTTTTCCCTTGATCTATTGTAGCTTTTGGGTACTTTATTAATTTTCAAGGTTAACTAGTACCATGATTTGAAGAAAACAATTAAGTTGTTTGGGAACTTGGTATCTCAATTCATTTTCTTCTTCAAGCAAATATTCTATCCTAATACTTAGTTTAAAATAGAGATTTAAGAAGTTGAAATGGAAGATTCTTGTTTAAAGAAATAACTAGTTTTGGGGCAAGTTTTTATGTGAAAAAAATCTGTTTATAGTTAATGACATATGGTTGTAGATACAAATATGTCCTTCATTTTTCCCAGCTTAAGCTAACTCTAATAATATTCAGAGACAGAAAGCAAGTGTCAGAACAAACTTGGAAAATAATTGTATGAAAATTAATTTGCAATGGAAAGTAGCAGTTGTGACTGGGGTGAATTTTACAAATGTTTTATATAATTGTCCCACGCGGTCTTCTGGGGAATTTGAAAAGAATGTTACTTGTTTTCCTTTTGAGACAAATGTTTTACCAAATAATTTTAGCCTGAGTAAACCAAAATCCATACCAGATCAGAGTTAATAAAACTCCCTTTTTTAAAAGGAGGAAGGAAATGAGAGGGGACAACAGAATAAAGATTTATTTAGGATAATGAAAAACTGAAGATTTTTGAAAATATAAATTAACTGTATTATCAAAAAACTGCATTACTCCTTTCTTCCTTTCCACCTCAAATTCTCTTTCATTGCTACTATTCAGAATGTGTGTTTGAAGAGTTTGGTTTTAGAAGAATGAAGAAAATTCGAAGAGAGTATAGCACCTGATAAAGTTATCACAATATGAATAAGGAGAAGATTTTATGATAATAGTCTCTGGCCTTTTTTTAATTATGCTAAAGATGGAACACATAATTCCTGTTAATAATGGCTGCTATGTGCCAGACTTTGTCTAATTTCATTAATTTCCCACAACAACCTGATAAAGTATATGAAATTACTGAGACTTGGAGACATTAAGTAATTTGCTCAAGGTTATACAGCTGGTACTGGGGATATCAGTAACTGAATCAATTTTTTTTTTTTAAGTTAGAGGCTCATGCTCTTGTACTGTGCACAAAGCCTCTGTTGAAATTGGAGAATCCCCAGATAAGTATATTATTTAGTTAGTTGTTTATTTGAGAAATTTTATTGACTACTATGTGCCAGGCATGATGCAAGTCAGATACTGAATGTGCCCTCTTATCAGTTAGATTAAATAGAAGTAGAGCATTTAGGAAGAAACTAGGCTCTTCTTTAAAGAAGAGTTAGCAGCCTTTTATAAGTGGAGTGCCAAATGACTTTCTTTTAGCCATTCAGTCAAGTATCTTTTGAGTGATGGGGGGATGGTATTGGCTTTGTTCTTAAGGAATTTAATTTTGCTAGGCTTAGTCACCTTCATTAGCAGAGAAATGAAAAATTCTTTTAAAAGGCTTACATCCATATTAGTATTAAATCTGCTAAATTTGTAACAATTATGGTTTTGGACAGCTATAAGACACTAGCAAGGATATGTAGGTAGGGGCTAAGACATGGGACTGCCTACAGAAAAAAAATCATCTAAATATCTCATAAAATTTGAAAATTCAGCATGTTCACGCAAACATGCTCTTTCGAACCTCTTCCACTTGGCCATTCATTCAAATCAGAAATTTGCCACACTCTTTCCTTTCTTTCTCAATTTCACTTTAAAATGTTTTATTTTTCTTCTTAAATTTTTCTCACATTTCTTTTTTTCTCTCTGTTTTCATAGTCACTAGCATAGTTCAGGCCTTATCAGTTCTTGCTTGGATTACTATAAAGAGCACTGTCAGGAGAGAGATTTGGCTGCCAGTGATAGAGATCTAACGTAAGCATCTTAAACAATAAAGATATTTATTTCTCTCTTATGTTAAAGTCTGGATGTAGACAGTTTGGAGTTTGTATGGACATCTGGACCCAGGCTGCTTCCAGCTTTATACTTAGCATCTTAGCTCTATCATATCTATATAGGAGAGAGAAGTAGGGAAGAAGGGATTACCCACTTCCTTTTAAAGGGCCACATCATTTCAGTGTCTCCTAGTCCTTTTCAAACTCGGTGCTCTATACTTGGTTGAGAGGTGTCTAATTGTACAAGTAGTGTCCTCTCCTGCTCTATACCTCTGCATTGAGGGTTTGTAAGAGGTAGTATAGCTAATTGGTTGGTCATAAGTATCATAAATTCTTGTGTCAGACAATCTGAGTTTAAGTTTCTGCTTAACTACGCACTGGAGGATGACTGTGGGCAAATCGCTGAACTGCTAAGCTCAGTTTATCCTCTGTAAGCCTGAGATAGTAGTAACAGTAGTACCTGCTTCATGAGATTGTTATGAGGATTAAACGAACTCTTAAGCAAGGTCTTCTGCCTAGCAGAAAAAGCACTCAAAAAATGGCAGCTATTATTTTTACATGTGTGCATATATGTTTTTCATATACATATATAATATTTAGGCATGCTTCACAAAATTTCAGCTGGGTGTGATTTTCATTGACTTCTCTAGATGTTTTAATATTAATTGGCTATATTAATTGACATGTTTAAAAAATAGATAGGTTTTTTTCCCTCCTAGCTGACTTTTGTACTTGACCGTGAGCTTTTAAAGACAGGAACTATGTCCTGCTCATTTTTATATTGCTGGTGCCTAGTAAAATACCAGGCACATAGAAGATAATAAATATGTGTTGAATGAATATTGAGTGAATGATTACTAAGGTGGGATGGCAGCCTAGATGCCATCCTTCTCTCGCTGCCATTTTCTTTCCAAGCATGTATCTTCCTATATTATCGTCCCTAAAAAAGAGAAGTTTTAGTATAAGTAGCTGGCATCCTTATTATGACCACTATATCAATTATTCGCAACTTTTTTTTTTCCTGATGAGAAGCTGAGTTTAATTTCCCTGAAGTATTTTGATTATTAGAGAAGAAGGTGACTAAGTGTCCCTGTATAAGTTACCAGTGGGAGAGGGAGGAAGATTATGTTGCTGACCATTCTTCCTCCATTATAAGGAATACTCAGGAGATATAAAGAGGGCACTTTGGCAGTGGAACTATCTTGGACTTTGACTATGTAAAACTTTGAGATCTCCAAGCTGCCTGCTGTTGACAAATGTCCCTTAGTAGGCTTTTACCTAAGATGGGAGCACATTCATATAAGCACCTTGAATTATCTTGTAGTTCTTATATTTTTATATTAATTTTATAAATAATACTTTTGTAGTTATCAGATTGTTTTGAGACCTGTTTGGATATTTTTTTCTCAAATAATGCTTGAATTATATGATTTTGGGATATTAAATGCTTTTTTGCTTTTTAAGAGTATAACTTAGACTGTTCAAGTATTCCCTTGCTTTTCCTATAAGGATTTTGAAATATGTTTAATGTTTTCCAGAGGTTTTTATTTCAGCCAGGATAAATTTTCTCAAATAATGCTTGAATTATATGATTTTGGGATATTAAATGCTTTTTTGCTTTTTAAGAGTATAACTTAAGACTGTTCAAGTATTCCCTTGCTTTTCCTATAAGGATTTTGAAATATGTTTAATGTTTTCCAGAGGTTTTTATTTCAGCCAGGATAAATTTTCCATTTGATATAGTATATTCTTCTTTGTAAATGGAGTTGAATATTCTCTAATACGGTCAATTGTTTATATTCTTAAGTACACCATAGAGGTTTTATATAAACCCTTCATTTTATAAATGAGAAGTGTAACATTTAATTAGGTACTTATTCAGCTTTACATAAGAGATTACTAGTAAGGGTCTCCTGCTTATTTAAAAGCCATAGTTTATTCTAGTAGAAGTTACTGCATTTCTCTTGATACTACTAATTAATATTGCTGTAGTTTGAATTAATCATAGTTATTATTAATGTTTTAAGAATATAATAATTCATTCCCTTGGTCATTCATACATGGACGTGAGGGCAACCCTTCTAAACAGAAAGTAAAGTGTAGTTTCTTCCAGGATAGTGTTATGATAATTCACATTAAGTTAAAAAAAAAAACTTGTGTGAGTATTTGCTATATGTGATACTTCTAGCTTCATGATTTTTCTTTTGGGGATAAAAATGAACAATTATTATATTATTAAAACCACTATAAAATATAAAATATGAATGGTAATGCACTTATTTTCCTTTGTCCTTAAATGTTGATTTATTATGCTGATATTTTTAAGTTAAAGGATAACAGAAGATTCTTAAATTACTTATTAATTGACCTTCAACAGTTGTAGAAAGAAGGTATCTATAAAGAGACAGGATATTTTAAGATTCTAAATGCGTATTGTATATAATTTTTGAAACAGGAAAACAGTAAAACTTCTTAGGGTTAAGTGTTGTATTGGAAAATGAGAAAGTGTTGATCAATTTTAAAGAATGTCATTACCTTTTACATGAATTTTTTCCATCTTATATGGTAGTAAAATTATAGACTCCTTAAGGATCCCTTTATCCTCATGTAAAGAATCTGAGACCTCTGGCATCATAGCTCTTCACAGAATATTTTGAGAAAGCATCAACCCATTCTATTTGCACAGGTGAATTTAGCAGTTGAATTCCGTAGGAATAGGGTATGTCAATAATCAAGGACTAAAAAAAAAGGATATTTGGTTAAAAGTTTTTAGTTTTCAGTATATGTGTATGTGTATGTATGCATGTACATGTATGTATTTATATTTTAGTTGACTGACAGTTGTATTTTAGAAATTATGACCCATAGGCCAGGCGCAGTGGCTCACGCCTGTAATCCTAGCACTCTGGGAGGCCGAGGCGGGCGGATTGTTTGAGCTCAGAAGTTCGAAACCAGCCTGAGCAAGAGCGAGACCCCGTCTCTACTAAAAATACAAAGAAATTAATCGGACAACTAAAAATATAGAAAAAATTAGGCGGGCATGGTGGCACGTGCCTGTAGTCCCAGCTACTCGGGAGGCTGAGACAGAAGGATGGCTTGAGCCCAGGAGTGTGAGGTTGCTGTGAGCTAGGCTGACGCCACGGCACTCACTCTAGCCCGGGCAACAGAGTGAGACTCCGTCTCAAAAAAAAAAAAAGAGAAATTATGACCCATAAAAGAATTTATAGTTACATAGAAAGCATAATCAAAGGGTCACTAAACTCTTGTCTACCCCTGCATCAGAGAGCAGCTCCCAAGAGGCTTATAGTCTATTTTATAAATATAAGATGTATTTGAAAAGATAATGATTATAAAATTGCCAGATGAGTGCTATAAAGTAAGACTAGGGTTCAGAAGGCTGAGGGTGACAGGAAAGGGCTCATGGAAACAGTTGATTTTGAGTTGAACCTTGAAGGATTGGGTGAATTTTTTTTCCTACATTTGATTCTAAAACTTTTCAAACCTGCAGCAAAGTTGAAAGGATTCATACTGAACACCTGTATGCCTACTACCTACATTGTACGATTAACATTTTACTAATCTGTTTTGTCACATATTGATCCATCTGTTCATTCCTCTGTCATCCATTAATCTATCTTTTTTTTTTTGACAACATTTCTAAGTAGATTATTGATACCAGTATCTTGCCCCAAACTAATTTGGCATGCATATCATTAACTATAATGCAATTTTTTTGACATTTGTTTCTTTTGATGTAAAATTCACACATAATAACATACACAGATCGTAAGTTTACATACCTAGAATTTTACACATCTTTGTAACCCAACCTTTTATCAAGATAGAGTACATTACTGTTATCCCAAAATGTTTGCTTATGCCCCTTCCCAGTGAGTTCCTGCCCCCATCTTCCCAGAGGCAGTCACTGTTCTGATTTTTTTGTCTGCCATAGATGAATTTTGGTTATTCTAGAACATCATATAAATGGAATAATATAGCCTATATTCCTTTATGTAAGGCCTCTTTCAGCATGTTTTTGAAATGAATCCACGTAATTATGTCTATCAGAAGTTTGTTCCTTTTTTTTGCTGAATGGTATTCCATTGTGTGAGTGAACAGCAGTTTGCTTATTCAGTCAATTAATGGGCACCTGGACTGTTTCCAGTGTTTGGCTATAATGAATAAAACTGCTGTGAATATTATTATGAGTGTTTTTGTGAAAGTATTTTTTTCATTTCTCTTGGGTAAATGCCTAGCAATTGAATTTCTGGGTTATAGGTGGGTGTATGTTTAGTTTTATAAAAAACTGCTACATCTTTTCCCAAAATGATTATATACCATTTTATGTCCCCATTGACAATGTATAAGATTATGTTTACTCTATAATTTTGTCAGTATTTGGCATTGTCAGTCTTTTTAATTTTAACCATTCTCAGATTGTACCTTTTTTTTTTTTTTTTTTTTTGCTCTGTTGCCCAGACTGAAGTGCAGTGGCTTGATCATAGCTCACTACAACCTCGAACTCCTAGCCTCAAGTGATCCTCCCTCGTTAGCCTCCCCAGTAGCTGGGACTGAAGGCATGCATTACTGTGCCCAGCTAATTTTTAAAATTGTTTAAGTGACAGGGTCTCACTGTGTTGTGCAGGCTGATCTCAAACTCCTGGGCTCAAGTGATCCTCCCACCTCAGCCTCCCCAGTAGTTGGGATTACAGGCGGGAGCCGTTACACCTTGGCTCTCATTGTGCTTTTAATTTCTAGATCTCTCTGATGATTAATGAGGTTGATCATTTTTTTCTTGTGCCTTTTGTTGAAGTGTCTTGTTCATATCATTTGCCGATTTTAAAATTGGATTATCAGTTTATTACTGAGTTATTTTATATGTAGTAGTACTCAAATATTGGCAATTTTTTCCTACCAATTCTGCCTTTAATGGACATAAACTCAATTACTTATGAAAGATGAATTATTGAAATAAAAATACAAACTTTAAATTTTATTAACACATTGTGGGTGGTAGAGCAAATTAATAAAAAAAAATATCATTGTAGCCTTTTAAAATTTTGATATACTTTCTAAAGTTGATCTATAAGTACCTTTTTTGCTATCAGGCAGGAGAACCCAGATTATCCAAACCGGAGGAGAATGATGTAGATAAATTTCTTAAAATAACCATAAATTATTCCTAGCAAGTAAGTAACTATTTGAATACATGGAATGAATTTAATATGAATCAGGCATTAGGCTAAAAACAGGTAGTAAATGGTAATGAGATCACTTGTCTTTGGATTTGAAATTGTTATTAAAAGGCATCAATAGAAGCTACTATGTACTTTTTCCTTTTGTATTTCTTGTTGTTAAAGTAGGTCTGCATATTCATTCCAAATATAATAATCTTAGAATACAAGAAATAATTTATTATTTTATAAAATAGATTTATTTTGTTGTACTTTAGTAGTTATGTTTTAGGATCTCATTTTTACCCTGTTGTGGAAAAAATAATTTCGTTAAGATCAAAGATATTTTCAGAGTATTTGATATTATTAGTTCTGCAAAAAGTGTGAAGGGTGAGAAATTCCCTAGAGTTAAGGTATTGTGGCTACAACATATTAATAAATTTTTGAAAAGCAATATTTAACAGATTTTTACATCTAGAAATGAGATTTTTTTTTTCTTTTATGTTCTAAGGACAAGGCTTTGATGTTGAGTGAGAGAAAAGAAATTCAATGCAAATTAATAGTAATAATAGCTAACTTTTTTTAGTGCTTTCTGTGTACAAAATACTTTATAAACATCTCAATCCTGTAGCTTTACTGAGGTGGAGATACTTTCATTATTCCCATTTTACATGTGGGAGTTGGAGGCTTTAGGTAACTTGCTCAGAATTTTGCATCTTACAGTAAAGGATCTGCGATTTACTCACAAGAGTTCTAACTCTACAGTCCATACTCTTTAACACCTGACCTGTATGGTTTCATATCAGTGAAATCAAACTTTCCTTGTTTGAATTTAAATAGAGTTGGTTGCAAGAAAAAGAGAGCTTCTCAAGTTCAATCAAAAGGGGTACATAATATGAGTACAACAAAGATGTCATAGAAATCCAAGGACTAGGTTCACAGGAGCTAGAACTAGCCCCATGTGTGAGCACGTAGTCTTTGTCTTGCTTATTTCTGTATGCCTTCTCTGTTCCCTGCCCCCCTTTTTTTCTGCTGGCTTTGTTCTATTCCTTTGCTCATTAGTAACTTCCAATTCCTTTGTGAATTCTGCTTGCTGTCCTACTGTCACAATGTGGCTCTTCTGGTCCCTCTGCTTCATTGTTTCCCATATTTTGAGATAAATCTTCTTGGCCCAACTAATCTTTTTCAGGCAGACTACTAAGTGACTGGGCTTTCCCTTTGGTGCCTGTTCTGTCCAGTCATCTCCGAACAGGGGTGAAGTTACATGATCCAAAACATGGCCACTGACCCTTAGCATGGCTATGACATGTTCATCTAGAAGTCATGTATGGGTCAGCAGATTTCATAAGATTACTGATAACTAACTGACCTAGTTTAGGTGAAATTATAAAAGAAAAAAAGATGGTCATGTTAAATTTTTTACTAGATAAGCATTTTCTAAGGTGCATTCCACAGAACAATTCTAGGCAATGTCCTGTGAACAGTGGTAACTTTGGCTAAATAATTAAGAGAAACTGCTTAATATATTTACTTCTTGAAGATTCACAGTGTGGATTGGCATATTAAAAATTCTGAGTTGTCCTGCAATATGGAAGTTTGATGAGCTCTTTTTAATGTAACATTTCCTATACTTGTTTGGACATAGGGCTTTTTTTACTGTATGATATTTCACTGAACAGTGTTTGGAAAGCATTGCACTGGAGTATGGAGGAGGATTTTTTGGGGGACAGGGAGGTAGGACTAATGTTATAAAATCCTATTGGTGATTCTGCTTGGCCATCATTTACAGTATGGAATGATTGTTAAAAACATGGGCTTTGGCATCACATAGATAGGATTTGAATTTCAGCTGTGTTATTTATTAGATGTGACCTTGGATAAGAACTTAACCTTTCCAGGCCTTAGTTTGCTAATTTGTAATATTTCCTGTCAGGTGCTTAGCTCAGTGCCTGACATGGTAAATAATTAATAAATGGTGGCCGGGCTCAGTGGCTCACGCCTGTAATCCTAGCACTCTGGGAGGCCGAGGCGGGCGGATTGTTTGAGCTCAGGAGTTTGAGACCAGCCTGAGCAAGAGCGAGACCCTGTCTCTACTAAAAAAAAATAGAAAGAAATTATCTGGATAACTAAAAATATATAGAAAAAATTAGCCGGGCATGGTGGTGCATGCCTGTAGTCCCAGCTACTCGGGAGGCTGAGGCAGTAGGATCACTTGAGCCCAGGAGTGTGAGGTTGCTGTGAGCTAGGCTGACGCCACGGCACTCACTCTAGCCTAGGCAACAGAGTGAGACACTGTCTCAAAAAAAATAAATAAATAAAATAAAATAAATGGTGATCATTAAAATTACCTGTGTTTCTACTAGAAAATGTTTGGGTCTTCCAGTTAGGGTAATTATTCTTCTATAATAGGAAACTATTATCTTATATCTGAATAGTTTTGTCTGATTTAATTCATGTGTCAGACTTCATTTTAGGATAAATATGTGATCAATACGGGGTCAAAGGAGAATCTCAATTCAGAGAAAAGATTTTGATGGGAGAGAGGCTACCAAATTTTCTGTACTAAAGAGCAGAAATTATGGGTGGTAATATGAAATGATGTTACTGTTTGATATCTGCGTATGTGTAGGGGGTGACAATGTGTGATTGCCTACGCTCTGGAGAGGGTAGGCCACACTTTAAAGTCTGAATTTACCTAAGGATATTTTGATTTATAATCCAAATGTATATGGGCACACATAGTTCTTTGAGTATGAGCTACAACCATAGCCCATTTCTGAAAAATGCAGCTGGAAGGGCTTGTTATCAGTTGTTATACTTTTTGCCATGAGTCCACTATAGTTTGCCGCAATTACTTGGACCAGACATTGGCATCAGTGATGTATAAGTAGGCCAGTGGCTGATAAATTGGCCTGGCCCAAGAAGTCTGTCCAGTAGCTGTGCATTACAAAATGATGAATGAAATCAGTCTTAACCTCTTTCTTAGGGAATTTGTACGTGAGATGGGAGAGAATGCAGTAAGCAGAAGCTGTGACAGTAGGAGCCATGTAGTAGACAGCACAGTCATTATGGAGAGTAAAATATACCTACAATCATAGTAGAGGCAGAACTGGGAAGCTGAATTTTGACAGTGATCAATTAGAGTTCCTATTGGGATACCAATTTTATTTTATCCTGACCAGTGTTCCATTTCCCAGTGAAACCTAATTGTGGACTTTCATACGTCCCCACATATTGCACTCAATTTTCTTTGTAAAGTAACTCAAGTGAGCCTGCATATAGTTCTGGCAATTGGAAAGAGCCCATCTTCCATTATACCTAGTGTAAGTAAAGCACTACACATTATTATTCACTTAGTTGAATGTGAATGAGGTTGACCAGTTCAACAAATGGGAGCAACAGGGACTTTGCTTGTGGCATTATTGACCAGGGAACATGACTGAAGTTGTGCTGCTTTCCTGTTTTGACATATCTTCCTCAATAAATGGGTGAGGAGACCTGGGTTTATGGCTCTGCCTCCTATTAGCTATGCATGAGCTTAGATAACTCTCTTAATTTTGAGGGCCACAGTTTTCTTTCTGTAATTTGAATTAGTCTAACTGCTTTTTTTTGGTCCAGAACAGAAGCTTTTAGCAAAATGGATCGCTGTTCACAAGCATTTAGAAATGGTCAGAGATGGCAGTAAGTCTGAAAAACAAGAGGAAATTTGTGGTCAATCTAAAGAAACATTAAAATATTGATGCAGCTGAACTAGGTAAGCCTAACCAAATTCAGTATTACTCTGCCACTTTGTTTATGAAAAAGGAATGACTGGAGGATAATGTGTCTTCACAGAGATATCAGTAACTTATCTACTTTTGCTACCATGTATTTCTGTTTTTTCTCCTTTATCTATATTTCAAATATTTATAATCCTTTCCTCCAAAGAATTTGACTAACAGGTAGATTTGTTTCTCTTTCTTTTTAAAAGCATTTAAACACATTATTTTTAATTGACAAATAAAAGTTGTATGTATTTATTGTGTACAACATGTTTTGAAATATGTATATATTTTGGAATGGCTAAATCTAGCTAATTAAGATATGTATTAACTTATTATCTTTTGGGGTGAGAACAATTAAAATCTACACTCTCAGCAATTTTCAAGAATACAGCACATTATTTTTAACTATAATCACCATGATGTACAATAGATCTCTTGAGCTTTTGGGAGATGTTTTATTTATTTTTTAAAAAATCTTCTTTTTTATTTTAATAGATTTAGGGGGTCCAAGCTGAAATTCATTACATGTATGTATTGTATAGTGGTGGAATCTGGGCTTTTGGTGTACCTATCAGCTGAGTAGTGTACGTAGTACCCCATAGGTACCCCCCTCCCCACTTGTGAGTCTCTAGTGTTCATTATACCACTCTGCGTGCCCTTGTGTAGGTGTAGTTTAGCTCCTACTTACAAGTAAGAACATGCAGCATTTATATTTGTGTTCCTGAGTTACTTCACTTAGGATAATGGCCTCCAGTTCCATCCAAGTTGGTGCAAAGCCATTATTTTATTCTTTTTTATCACTAAGTAGTACTCCATGGTGAATATATATATCACATCTTCTTAATCCACTCATCACTTGATAGACATTTAGGTTGATTCCATATCTTTGTGATTGTGAGTTGTGCTGTGATAAACATATAAATACAGGTATTTTTTGATACAATGATTTCTTTTCCTCGGTCTAGATACCTAGTAGTGGGATTGCAGGATCAAATGGTAGGTCTATTTTTAGTTCTTTGAGAAATCTCCATATTGATCTCCATAGAGTTTGTACTAATTTACATTCCCGCCAACAGTATGTGAGTGTTCCCTTTTCACTGCATCTGTGCCAGCCTCTATTGTTTTTTGACTTTTTAATAATAGCCATTTTAATTGGAGTAAGATGGTATCTCATTGTGGTTTTAATTTTCATTTCCCTGATGATTAGTGATGTTGAGAATATTTTCGTGTTTTTTGGTGATTTGTGTATCTTCTTTTGTAAAATGCCTGTTCATGTCATTTGCTCCCTTTTTAAGGGGGTTTGTTTTCTTCTTGCTGACTTGGTTGAGTTCCTTGTAGATTCTGGATATTAGTCCTTTGTCAGACACATAGTTCGCAAGTATTTTCTCCCATGCTGTAGATTGTCTATTTATTCTTTTGACAATTTTTTTTTTTTTTGTCATACAGAAGCTTTTTAGTTTAAGTAAGTCCAATTTGTCTGTTTTTGTTTTTAATTGCTTTGGGGGTCTTAGTCATAAATTCTTTGCCTAGGCCAATGTCCAGAAGAGTTTTATTCTGGGATTATTATTGTTTCAGGTCTTAAGTTTTTAACCCATCTTGGATTAATTTATTTTTTATATAGCGAGAAATAGGGATCCAGTTTCATTCTTATGCATATGGCTAGCCAATTTCTGCAGCATCATTTATTGAAAAGATTGTCCTTTCCCCAGTTATGTTCTTGTCAATTTTGTCAAAGATCAGTTGGCTATAAATATGTGGCTTTATTTCTGGGTTCTCCATGCTGTTCCATTGATCTGTGTGTCTATTTTTATACCAGTACCCTGCTATTACTGTAGGCTTGTAGTATAATTTGAAGTCAGGCAATGTGATGCCTCCAGCTTTATTCTTTTTGTTTAGGATTGCTTTGGCTATTCGGGCTCTTTTTTGGTTCCATATGAATTTTTGGATTGTTTTTTCTGATTCTGTGAAAAATGATTTCGTATTTGATGTGAATTGCATTAAATCTGTAGATTGCTTTGGGTAGTATGGTCATTTTAACAATATCGATTCTTTCAATCCATGAACATGGGATATTTTTCTATTTGTGTCATCTGCAATTTCTTTTGTTAGTGTTTTATAGTTCTCCTTGTAGGGATCTTTCACCTCCTTGGTTAAATCTATTCCTAGATATTTTATTTTATTTTATCTTATTGCAGCTGTTGTAATGGGATTAAGTTCTTGATTTGGTCCTCAGCTTAGTCATTGTTCGTATATAGAAGTGCTATTGATTTTTGTACATTGATTTTATTTTATTTTATTTTTTTGAAACAGAGTCTCACTCTGTTGCCCTGGCTAGAGTGAGTGCTGTGGCGTTAGCCTAGCTCACAGCAACCTCAAACTCCTGGGCTCAAGCGATCCTACTGCCTCAGCCTCCCGAGTAGCTGGGACTACAGGCATGTGCCACCATGCCTGGCTAATTTTTTCTATGTATTTTTAGTTGTTGTCCAGATAATTTCTTTCTATTTTTTTAGTAGAGACGGGGTCTCGCTCTTGCTCAGGCTGGTCTCGAACTCCTGAGCTCAAACAATCCGCCCGCCTCGGCCTCCCAGAGTGCTAGGATTACAGGCGTGAGCCACGGCGCCTGGCCTGTACATTGATTTTATAACCTGAGACTTTGCTGAATTCATTTATCAAGTCTCAGAGTCTTTTGGAAGATCCTTAGGGTTTTCTAGGTATGTCATCATATCAGCAAACAGAGATAATTTGACTTCCTCTTTTCTAATTTGGATGCCATTTCTTTCTTTCTCTTGCTCGATTCCTCTGGCTCGTACTTCCAGTACTATGTTGAATAACAGTGGTGAAAGTGAGCGTCTTCCTCTTGTTCTAGTTATTAGGGCGAATGCTTTCACCTTTACCCCATTCAGTATGATGTTGCCTGTAGGTCTGTCATATATGCCTTTTATTATTTTGAGGTGTGTTCCTTCTATACTGTGATTGTTGAGAGTTTTTTTTTTAATCATGAAGGCATGCTGGGTTTTATCAAATGCTTTTTCTGTATTTATTGAGATCAAATGCTTTTTATTTTTAATTCTCTTTATGCTATGAATCACATTTATTGATTTGCATATGTTGAACCATCTTGCATCCCTGGGATGAAACCCACTTAATTGTGGTGAATTATTTTTTGATGTGCTGTTGGATTTGGTTTGCTGCTATTTGGTTGACAATTTTTGCATCTGTGTTCATGAGGGATATTGGTCTGTAGTTTTGTTTTTTTGTTGTGTCCTTTCTTGGCTTTGGTATCAGGGTGATACTGGCTTCACAGAATGAGTTAGGGAGGATTCTCTCCTCGATCTTTTGGAACAATTTCAGTAGGATTGGCACCAGTTCTTCTTTGTATGTAGTAGAATTTGGCTGTGAATCCATCTGGTCCTGAGCTTTTTTTTTCTTTTTGGGAAATTTTTTAGTACTGATTCAGCCTTACTACTCATTATTGGTCTGTTCAGGAGTTCTATTTCTTCCTGGTTCAATCTCGGGAGATTGTATGTTTTCAGGAATTGATTCATTTCCTCTAGGTTTTCCAGTTTATGGATGTATAGTTGTCCATAATAGTCTTTGATGATCTTTTGTATTTCTGTGGTATCAGTTGTAATGTCCCCTTTTTTTATTTCTTTGTTGTTTTTTTTTTTTTTTTT